>NC_037676.1:139329469-139530648 GCF_003255815.1 Theropithecus gelada
AGAACTGCTGCTTAGACCAAATTGGTTGGTTAGGTCATGGAAGCAGTACATGGACCAGGGCTGTGGTGGTTGATATGGACAGTTACTGTTTTGAGACATCAAACATGAATATATACATAAGTTACAAAATTTGTCCAGTGTTATACAAATACATATTTAAAGAATCATGGATCCTCAGTCCTTGACTTTTCCCCATGACATTCTTTAGAGAAGGCAAATATAAACACACACATGCACACACCCACACACGCAACAAAAGTTATTTATTTTAAAAAAATCAAGTTTCCCCAAGGCTATATCCAAATACAGTATTAGGTATTTAACATCAGTCCAGGAAGCCTGGAGACATAACATGGATTTGGGGCAGAAAGAAATGGGATTGGGGGGCATACTGGGTGTTTGGTTAAGCTTGTTTAAGAACTTATTTTCAAACTTCTTCTAATATATTTTTTAAGATAATCTTAAAAGCCAACATTAAAATATCAAAGAAGTACCCCTTCTGCAGAACGTGCTACAGAGAACCACTTTTGTAGCAAACCTTCTCCTAACAAAATATAGTTTATGACTGAATATGTGGAATTCATATGTTCACAGACTGTTTTTCCTTTCCCAAAATAACACCAGAAGCAACTATTCTGAAGATCCTTTTAACAGGCAATGAATATGCTTCATGAAGGCACTTTGATCACCAGAGAGTCCTGTCTGAGTTGAATTTCTTGGAACACAAAGGCACTGATTCTGCCCTCAAGTCGGTCAGGATGCATGAAGAACACAGATGACATGGCACTCTGGTGACTGTGACAGACACAAAGTACCAAGAAACTGAGTGTGGAGACAGCACTCAGAGAGAGGACAAACTCTGTCCAGGAGGGGCAGAACCAGGTTCTCAGGAGCATTGACATCTGAGTTTGTACTTTGTGTGAAGAAGGAGAGAAGTTAGTTATCTGATTGGAGGGTGTGGAAAAAGGGTTTCCCTGGATAAGGGTGATGTATGTGGAAAGGTGAGCAGTGATGAGCTCTTGCAGATTCTTAGGGACAAGTGAAGAAAAGTCTAGTTCGAATAGGAACAGAGTAAGTACTGGTGAGGGGCTTTTTAATGTTTTTATTATATGTTGTTTTCTATACATCTTTATTTCCATTTATTTGAAATTTTAGCTACTTAAAAAGCCTATTCCTAATTTCAATAGATTTTCTAATCTTTCTGGTAATGCAGCTTTGGCATTTGATAGCTCAAACAATCAGAAATTTATTTGGTTCTGAACACTGTTGATTTTAAACTCCAATTTGCATTTTTATTTAATTATATATGATGGCTATGCCTTCCTTTTTATATTGCTGCATTGCTATCCAAGCCAATATTCACCCCTTTCCTGAATACTTTGAAATCCAAGTGCAACCTCTAACAGAAATAAAAAGTTTGGACAAAGCAATTTCAATGCACCGCTCCAGGTAGGAGGATGGAGGGGAGGCAGAGAAAAATCTGGAAGAGAGACTTGAAATACTATTTTCTCAGACCTAGGAATTTCAGGGTTTGAAAGCAGAAGCATTTAAAGACTGCCTTTGTTAAAAAGAGGAGCTCTAGGGGAAATGATTCCATTCTGGGTATCTTATAATCTCATTTTAAGCGAGTGATAGTTGCAAGTTCTCTTTGGCACTAATTGCCTTTCTCTGAACAGCTCTCCCGTCTCTAACCCTGACAGTCTGTCTCCGGTCAAGTTAATATCTATATCTGTATTCTACAGCTCTGACAAAAAGCTTGTCTGTGATCAGTGGTTAAGTTTTCCTTTGAGAGGAGTGACTGTCTCACCACAGCATCTGCATTTGGAATCATTATTTCTTCAGAAAGGTGAATCTCTGATTGCTGGATATTGGATTGCACTCATGGGAGATTCCGTGCCTTCCCTTTTGGTAGATTTAATAATATTTTGTGCAAGAAGAGAAGTAAATAAGAAACTGTTATGAAAATGATGAGAAGCAACGTATGGTATGAGCTGGCATCAAATGTGAATTTGTAAGCAATCTGATAAATACGAGTTTTCACTTCTGCCCCTAATCTGTCAGAAAGTCATAGGTTTGAATCTCAACTTGATTTTTAATTAGGCAAATTAGCCTTCTGGTTTTTATGCCCTGTTCTTCTTTCCCTCTTCCCATCTTTAATTTTAGATGATGTGACTGGTTTGCCTACTGGGCTGTGAGTATTTTGAGAAGATGGATAGTGCCCTAATGAATTTGTGTCCTGTCACCCAGCTCAATGCTTATCCAAGTGTGTCCATGTGATATATGTTTCATAAATGAACAAATCTATTCTATCATGTTCCTCCCATTCACTTTCTAATACATGAGAAAGATTGATCCAATTCCTCAATTTTATTGAGTGCTGTCTTCTCCCCCCATCTCCACTCCACCACTCTCAGGAAATACTGCTTTGTGCATGCATTCACAGATCTTCAAAAAGAGAACAGTTCTACATTACACTCAATATTGCTAATCAGCTCTATAGGTAGATAAATATGGCATCCTTATTTGAATTAGTAAAACAATTTGTAGGTAGGGAAGTTTGTTTATTCTTTTGAATTTGAAACAATAGCACAATTTGTAGTTAGTCCTTAATACAGGTATGGGGTGTCAATTATTACTAATGGGATTAATTTTCAACACTTTGGCTTTTGGTCCCCACAATGACATAACTTTCATTAGTATGGAAAGTAGATAATTTGCTTATACTTCATGGTGTTTATTGTCAATTTTAATTTTTATTTCCAGCATGGTTCTCAATACTTCATCTTAATTGCTGCTGATGAAGCAAATGACAGAGAGGCTAACTTGACTTTGTGTCACCAACAGGCTCTCTCAAAATTTTAAAACCCACTCACAGGGTTAGACAGATCATTGAGGCAGGAAATTAACAAAGATATTCAGGACCTAAATTCAACACTTGACTAAATGGACCTAACAGAAATCTACAGAATATTCCACCCATTAACAACAAATACATATATTATTCTCATCAGCACATGACACATACTCTAAGATCAACCACTTGCTTGGCCATAAGGAAATTCTCAACAAACTTCAAAAAATGAAATTATACCAGTCACACTCTTGGACCATAGTGCAATAAACTAGAAATGAATACCACAAAGATCTCTCAAAACCATACAATTACATGAATGTTAAACAACCTGCTCCCGAATGACTTTTGAGTAAAGAATGAAATAAAGGCAGATATCAAAAAAATCTTTGAAACTAATGAGAACAAAGAAAATTTACCAGAACCTCTGGAACACAGCTAAAAGAATGTTGAAAGGGAAGTTTATAGTGCTAAACACCTACATTGAGAAGATAGAGAGATCTACAATTAAAAATCTAACATCACACCTAGAGGAACTAGAACAACAAGAGCAAACCAACCCCAAAGCTATCAGAAGAAAGGAAATAAGCAAAATCAGACCTGAACTGAATGAAATTGACCAGCAAAAAAATACACGCAAAAGATCTATAAAACCAAAAGTTGGTAAAAAAATAAATAAGATTGATAGACTGCTAGCTAAATTAAGAAGAGTAAGAAAAAAGAGAGACTATCCAAATAACCACAAACAGAGATGACAAAGGTGACATTATGATCAATCCCATAGAAATACAAAATATTAATAATACCTTCAGAGACTATAATAAACACCTCCATGCACACAAACTAGAAAACATAAAAGAAATGGATACATTCCTGGAAACATATAGCCACTCAAGATTAAAGCAGGAAAAAATTAAAAGCCTGAAAAAAACAAATCAGTTTGAAATGTGAATCAATAATAAAAAAAACTTACCAACCAGAAAAAGCCTTGTATCACAGCTGAATTTCAGCAGTTGAATAAAGAAGAGCAGATTCCAATCCTACCAAAATTATACCCCAAAAAAATGTAGGAATAGGGACTCCTCCCTAACTCATTAACTCCAGCATCATTCTGATACCAAAACCTGTAAGAGACAAAATGAAAAAAAAAGAAAAGAAAATTTCAGGTAAATATCCCTGGTGAACATAGACACAAAAATTCTCAAAAAAAATTAGCAAATTCAATTCAGCAGCACATCAAAAGGCCAATCCACCACAATCAGGTAGGATTTATTCCTGCAATGCAAGGTTGGTCCAACATATGCAGATCAATAAATGTGATTCATCACATAAACAAAGCTAAAAGACAAAAACCACATGATTATTTCATTAGATGCAGAAATGACTTTTGATAAAATTCAATATTCTTTTATGTAAAAGACCTTAAAAAACTAGGAATCAAAGGAACATACCTCAAAATTAGAAGAGTCATGTATGAAAAACCCACTGCCAACATTAGGTGGTTTAACTTAGAAGAGTCATCTATGAAAAACTCACTGCAATTCCAGTGAAAACAAAACAGATATAAGTGGGACGTAATAAAAATAGGGAGCTTCTGCACAGCAAAAGAGACTTTCAACAGGATAAACAGACAACCTATGGAATGGGAGAAAATATTTGCAAAGTATGCATCTGACAGAAGTCTAATATTCAGTATCTATAAGGAACTTAAACAAATCAACAAGCAAAAAAGTAAACAACCCCAAGGGCAAAGGACATGAACAGATACTTCAGAACTACATAAGAAACTACAAAGGACAATGAACATGAACATGTATTTAAAAAGACATACCTGAGTCTAATAAGCATATGAAAAAATATTCAAAATCACTAATCATTAGACAAATCTAAATCCAAACCACAGTGAGATACCATCTCAAAACAGTCAAAATAGGTGTAATTAAAAAGTCTAAAATAACAATTGTTGGCAAGGTTGAGGAGAAAAAGGAATGTTTTATAAACTGCTGGTGGGAATGTAAATTAGTTCAGCCAATGTAGAAAGCAGTTTGGAGATTTTTCAAATAATTTAGAACAGAACTAGTATTTAACCTTACAATCCCATTACTCAGTATATACCCAAAGGAATGTAAATCATTCCATTGAAAAGATGTATGTACTCTCATGTTCATTGCAACACTATTCACAATAGAAAAGACACAGAATCAAATTAGATGTCCATTAGTGGTAGACTGGATTAAAAAAATACCTTACATATACACTATGGAATACTATGCAGCCACATAAAAGAACCGTCATGCCATTTGCAGCAATGTGGATGGAGCTCAAGGCCTATGTGAATTAATGAACAAGAAACCAACTATACCACATATTCTCACTTGCAAGCAGGAACGAAATATTGAGTACACATGCACACAAAAATAGAAAGGGAAACCCAGGGCCTACTTGAGTACGGAGGGTAGCAGGAAGGTGAGGGTCAAAAAACTACTAATCAGGTACTATGCTCAGTACCTGAAAGTAGTTGTACACGAAAGCTCAGCAACACACAATTTACTCATGTAACAAACCTGCACATGTATTCCCTGAATCTAAAATAACCAATTGTTTATAACAATAGTTATAATAAAATAAAAGTTGAAAAAGAAAAACATATATTTAATTAGAGGTCATGGAATGAATCCATTAGTAGTAAAAATACTACAAACCACTGCTCAGTGAAATCAGAGATGGCACAAACAGAAGAAAATTTCATGCTCACGGATATGAAGAATTGACATCATTAAAATGGCTATGCTACCCAAAGCAATTTATCGATTCAATGCTATTTCCATTAAATTACCAATGTCATTCTTCACAGAACTAGATAAAACTATTTTAAAATTCATATGAAACAAAACAGAGCCCAAATAGCCAAGACAACTATAAGCAAAAAGAGCAAAGCTGGAAACATCATGTTACCCTACTTCAAACTATACTACAGGGTTATAGTAACTAAAACAGCATGGTACTGGCACAAAAACAGACACATAGACCAGTGAGACAGAATAGAGAACCCATAAATAAGACCACATATCTACAACTATCTGATCTTCAACAAACCTGACAAAAACAAGCAATGGGAAAATGATTCCCTATTCAGTAAATGGTGCTGGAATAACTAGATAGCCATATGCAGAAAATTGAAACTGCATCCCTTCCTTTCACCATATACAAAAATTAACTCAAGATGGATTAAAGACTTACATGTAAAACCCCAAACTGTAAACACTCTGGAAGACAACCTAGACAATACCATTTGGGACATAGTCACAGGCAAAGATTTCATGATGAAAATGCCAAAAGCAATTGCAACAAAAGTAAAAACTGACAAATAGGATCCAATTAAACTAAAGAGCTTCTGCACAGCAAAAGAAGATATCCAAAGAGTAAACCGACATCCTGTAGAAAATTTTTGCAAACTATGCATCTAATAAAGGTCTAATATTGAGCATCTATAAGGAACTTAAACAATTTTACAAGAAAAAAGCAAACAACCCCAGTAAAAAGTGGGCAAATGACATGAACAGACACTTTTCCAAAGAAGACATGCATGTGACCAAGAAACATATGAACGAAAGTTCAACATCACTGAACATTAGAGAATTGCAAATCAAAATCACAATGAGATACTGTCTCAAACCTGTCAGAACGACTATTACTAAAAGTCAAAAAAAAAAAAAAAAAAAAAACAGATGCTGGCAAGGTTGTGGAGAAAACGGAATGCTTATACACTCTTGGTGGGAGTGTAAATTAGTCCAACCATTGTGGAAGACAGTGTGGCGATTCCTCAAAGACCTAAAGACAGAAATACCATTAGACCCAGCAATTCCATTAATGGGTATAAACCCAAAGAAATACAATTCATTCTGTTATAAAGACACATGCATGCACGTGTTCATTGCAGCACTATTCACAGAGCAAAGACATGGAATTAAACTAAATGCCCATCATTGTCAGATGGGATAAAGAAAATATAGTACATATACACCATGGAATGCTATGCATCAATAAAAAATAAGGAGACTGTGTGTTTTCCTGGGACATGGATGGAGCTGGAGGCCACGGTCTTTAGGAAACTAATGCAGAAACAGAAAATCAAATACCAAATACCGCATGTTCTCGCTTATAAGTGGGAGATAAATAATAACACATAGACACATAGAGGGGAACAACACACAATGGGGCTTATGAAGAGGGTGGAAGGTGGGAGAAGAGAGATCAGGGAAAATAATTAATTAGTACTAGGCTTAATAATTGAGTAATAAAATAATCTGTACAAGAAACTCCCATGACAAGTGTTTACCTATGTGACAAACTTGCACATGTACCCTGAACCTAAGATAATAGTAAAAAGAAATACACAATTCTTTCATTTAATTATCAAGAATAGTACCTATCAAATGTTAGAAGACCTGCTACAGCAAAGATTTCAAGATCAATAGAATACAGCTTTGGCTTTAGAGGAAATTACAGGCTAGTGAGGAAGACATATATTTAAAACAATCATTAGTGGCCAACTGTCTGATTCAGGGACTGCACAAAGAGGGTTCATGAATTATGCTCAGGGGGTAGGAAATCCAATAAGGCTTCGCAGAGAAAGACCTGCTGAGACTTTAGGATCAAGACATGGTTCTTGGGTGCACTAAACTCCCATAATTCACCACTATACAATTCAATCACATAAAAAAACCACTTGTACCACAAAAGCTATTGAAATTTAAAAATATTAAACATATAAAGTTAATGTAAGACAAAAAAGATACTGTTCTCAAGCTGAACAAGGAGTACAAGACATTACAGAATGAAAAAATACATTTCTGCAACTCTTAGCATTAAAAAAAAAGCATGCGTGTTCTTGGAAGTCTAAGTAAGTGAAGTGACTAGAGTGTAGGTATACACAGACAAGTGAGTTTAATTGTAGAGTTTCATAGAATAGAGATCACAGAGGAATTTGAATGACATGCAGCAGGGTTTCAATTACATAAGGATCCAGCACAGCTGTGCCTATTTCTCTGCTTTCATGTTGGAAAATGAATCCCATATCTTTCTAAGTATAGGTAATAGAAATATGAAAGTTTCTGAATATGGGTTTCTGGTCAATAAAGATTTTCATTCCAGGGTGTTTAATTAGTTTTATGACATCCCCACGCCTGACTTGACTTGCACTTAGCTGACTATCGGATAACCATAGCAAGGACATATGCAGCTAGAATCCATTGAACACTTTATTAATCACTGAGGCAACTGAGTCTGGTGTCATGAACATGGGCTTTAGGACCTACTCTGCTGCTAGTTAAAAGTAAAAAGATAAATAATTCACTCCATGTGGAGTTTGTAAAATTAAAAGAAAGAATCAGATTTGTATTGGTGGCATGGTTAAAAACGTCATTTCCCAATGCTTAAGTGGGAGATTTGTCACAACCAACCTGATATGAGGGTTTGCTTGGAAGAAGTTATGGCAAGATGGAAGCAGGCACTCACAAGGCAACCATGAGCAGGACCTGAGATGGAGCTGCTACCTTCGATGGAGCTTGAGGGCCCTCCTTTGCCAAAATCCCCTCTACTTCCTGTGAAACACTCATGCTCAGGACAAGTGCCAACCATCATTTATCATTGCCACTGCATTGTTGATTTTCTTCATTTAGAGTTATAAGAAAAGTGAAATACTTGCTGAACTTAACCTTCCATTAAGTGTTGGGGGTGAAAAAGGGTAGTTCTGGCTATGCTGTATATTTCAAGAAAATATAACTGTAGCATATATATGTATTTTTAACTGAGAAACATTTCTCTGATTTCAACATGCAAATAAAGTGCTCATGGGCCCATGGAATTAACATGAGATAAAATTCTGAGCCCACCTTGATTTATTCCTTTCCATACTAACTCAGTATAGGAAATTATTGCAATAGAAACTCTCTGGACATCAGCCTCCTCTTTGTGCCCCAGGTTCAAGGTAACTTACCTATCTCCTGTCTGGCCTCTGGAGCACTATGAACACTGCTGTCTCACAAAAAGAGGTCTCATCCTGTGTTCTGAGCAGAAAGGGTCAAGTAGCTACCAGGCCTGGCCTCCAGCAAGTTGCTTAAATTTTGTCTTTGGTGTTTTTGTCTTTAAAATACAAAGAAAATCCTACTTGTTCCATTCTATGAGATGACTTTTAAATACCTAGAAGGACAATACACAAACAGTAGATTCTATATTTTCCCATATTACATTATTTATACTGTAGCTAAAGCAATATACTTTAGTTCACTTGAGGGTCTTAATAATAAACTATTTGCTACTATATATGGGTGGCATTTTATTAGTAAGCTCAGAACTGCCAAGTAGTCTAAATAGATTTTTTTGTTTGTTTGTTTAACTCACCAAAAACAAACACATGATTGTTTAATCCCTACCCAAACACAGTTTTACAGATAAGGAAACTGAGACCCAGAAATCATAGTTAATTTGTAATTCCATATTCATTCTATTGCAAATCCTGTGCTTTTGTTTTGTCAAATGGGTTCCTGACAAACAACTGCTAAACAGTGTGTCAGGATTTGAACCAAATATGAATTCTAACCCCATGGTGTTAGCCATAAGGCTAGACTCCAGTTTTACAATTCTTTGTGCCTAGATTGGCTGTTGAATACCAGGATCTAATATGTGAGTAAAGAATGCTTTAATTAGTGTATGGATAAAATATATCCATAAAACATATAAAATATATACATACTATTTACAAACATATGTACAAACACATATTCATGAACACTCTATGATTTTCTTTGGCAAATATTCTAGAATTTAGCACAGCTAAAAAACATTTCAGATATATCATGTATTGTGTTGGCAATACCATCTTAATAGCTCTCCTTTGTTTATGTAATTTTGAACACAAAGAAATATTTTCAACTCACTTCAGGCCTATAGCAAAAATAATCTCACATTAATAAACTGCCACAGCCATCATTTACTTTGACAACATAAAAATCATACACGTCATGAGATAATTTATATATATCGTCTCCATTAATAGTCAGTTTTCCTATGTGATTACCTCATGAAGCATGCCTGTTCATCTTTATTTTATAGAAAGGAAACTGAGGTTCAGGAAAGTTGGCTCATTTATCTAAGGTGTCACAGCTAATAACTTTCAGAACTATATCTTCATCCCAGGTATCTGACTCCGAAAAATATTCTGCCTCCAGCTTCAGTACACACATTCCCTGCATCGATGTTGATCCATCTCTTTGGGATGGCAAATGTCCATCATATGACACAGATTTGTTGTTTGAAATGTCCAAGTGTGATTTGGAGACCAGTCTATAAATAAACAATCTTGGCCAAACTGTCCCAAAGCAAGATATGACTATAGAAATAGAGATTTTCCACTGTGGCTTCAAAATTGTTTTCTGTACGCTATCTACTCTCTCTACCCACTTTCCAGCTCACATGCTCTCAGAATATCAGACTAGATAAAGGTTGTAATAATAAATCCTGATATTTCTGTCTCATCTTGGCTAAAGCAATGAAGCAAACTGACATTAAATTTTCCTTCTGTCTGCCTTCTTTCTCCACTTGGCCCTTCACCTGAAAATTCCCAGCTCAATTTAACGGAAGGTTGTACTGAGAGACCAAAGACTAAGACATTTGTAGCTTAATGTGTGACATAAATGATGGCAGAACTTTGATGAATTGGACAAATGGAACACTCCATTCTTTGAAGGAATACCTGTCTAAACTCTCAAGGCAAAGGTGGGGGTGGTAGCTCTAGCTTCTACACTGCTTGCTAAAATCTTCAGCACCTGTGTGTAGTGATGAACGCTGAGAGCGCCCTGAGATTAACCAAAGGAAGTACTTCTGAACCATAAGAGTCAAGTGGCACCTGGCCACACAGCTGTGCAGTCTTACTTACAATGTCCTTCAATCAATGCTTTCCTGAAACTCAGCTTCCCCCTCTGCTAAGTTAAGACTAAAATATCTATCTCTGAGCATCACTGGGATAAGGTTTTCTAGCTGTTTTGAAATGGTCAATTTAATAAATGGAACATAGGTGATCGTTAAATGTTAGAGAACATTATTGCTGTATTAAGTAATACATACATGCAATGTAAAATAGTATATAATCGTAGTAACTACAAAGTGCCAGTTCAGGTTGAATTAGGGAAGACAAGGTAACAGAGAAGTCTGATGTGGTGGGGAGCAGTATACCAATAAAATCAGTCCGCAAGGAAAGAACAAAAAGAAGAATTGTATAGTAGTTGAGAACTAGGATTCTTGTCAGCCAGATCCTCTTTCTGCCATGTAACACTTGAATGACCATGGTCGAGTTAGTTAACCTTTAAGGGTCAGTTTCCCTATCTTTGAACTAGGCACAATCCTGATTTTATCTAATAGACTTTCTGCAACTATATATATACATGTATACACACACACACACACGTATAAATTAATACAGATTTTAATATATTAAATAATACGTTTATATAGTCTTTAAATATGTGTGCATATATTTAATAGACAATATGTATTATTAAGCACATATTTAAATCCTTGTATATTAAAACATTTATGTAAATCACTGACGTATCTGACACACATTGAACCCTCAGCCAACATTACTTATTTCCCATTAATTATTCATTAAGGACTACATAATAACTGATACATGATCAAAATATTTAACCTAATTCTGTCCACTGGCTAAACCTCTAAATTCATTTGTGTTTTTCTCTAACCCAGGATAATTTACTTCATACGTCATGGCTAACTTCCCCTACAATGAGGATTCTAGGAGAACCTGGTAGAAAACGACAAAGCTTCTTATAACCTATCCTTAACAATCTCAGAACATCACATTTCTTAAATTCTATTGGCCTAGCAAGACACTAAGGCCAACCTGAGTTCAAGAGAGCAGAAACTGTATACTACCTCTCCATGGGAGTGGTAGCAAAGAATTTATAGCTATCTTTAACCTATTGCAAGGAGCAAACCCACAGTGAAAAGCAGCATTACCCTACTTGGGCTGCCGTAAGAAAATACCATAGGCTGGGTGGATAAAACAACAGGAATTTATTTTCTTGCAGTTCTGGAGGCTGGAAGTCGAGAGATCAGAGTGTCAGCAGGGTCCTGTTCTGGTGAAGGCACTCTTTCTGGCCTACAGGCTTCTGACTGTGTCCTCACGTGGCCTTCCTTTGTGAAAGCTCATTCTTTCTTCTTATTAGGCTACCAATCCTATCAGATTAGGACCACATCCTTATGATCTCATTTAACCATCTTAAAAGCCCTTTCTCCAAAGATGGTCACACTGGGGGTTTGGGCTTCAACATCTGAATTTTCAGTGGGCACAATGCAATCAACAGCAACATCAGAGAAATGAACAAGATACACGTAACATTTCTTGAGCAATTGCATCCAGTCATGCCTGAAGCTATGTCTACCACCAGAATTCCTTAATGATGAGAACCAGCAAATTATATTTTGTTTTATGTAAGCCAATTTTGATGAGATCTTCTGTTATTTGTAACAGAAAGTGTCCTGGTTGATAAAACAGGCAACTTTTTAGTGCCACCTTACAGGTCGCCAAGGGCAAGAATGGGATTTGTTAGAAGAATAAATTAGAGTCCTCAAACAGAAGCACACACAGGAAATAGTGACATCAATGATTAAGCGGGATCGAGGACATAAAGCTACAATGACTTAATTCCAAAAGGTAATCTGTTTCTAGCTTGAAGCTACTTTTAAAACAAAGGATATGAACTTTTTAATTTACTGTAGAAAAAATCTTAAAGGCACATACCTGAGAATCAAAAGCAAAAAAAACACCACAATTGAATCAAAACGACTTCTAGAATGTAACACAGATGCCACTTAGAGATTTTTGAGTTTGATTAGAAATGAATTTATTCACAAGACTGATTATATTCAGTTTCTTCTCTTTATGGAAGAGAAAACCAATGGCCAAATATTCAAAGCAATGTTTGCATCCTGGAGTACAAAAACACGAGCTTTTACAGTAAAGATCTTGACTCATATTTAACTTAAGCGTAATATTTTCTGCTTTTCGGAAAGCAACAACTCTCCATTTATTATAACCCTGTCCTCACTCTGATTATTCACTTTGAAGGAAGGACAATCAGGGTGAGTCAGTAGCCCTGAAGGCAAAGAAGAGGGTTTTCAAGCACAGGTAGGGAAATAAGGGAGTATCTCCAAACAACAAAGGTGACCTGAGGTTTACTAAGCTAAGATGCCGAGAATAGATGCCTATTAATCCCTGTCGCACGGGTCACAGGCACCTCTGTCAACCAAATGTGTGGCTGTGTACCTAACGGTGTGTGTTCGGCCAGGATATTAAGGCAGAGAGAGCAATACATCTCCCTGCCACCCTTCCTGCCCCTGCTGAATACATTAGGTCAGCATCCTACTCTGACTGCAGAGAAGAAAATGACATGTGCATAGAACAACATGGAAAGGAAATAAACGTCCTTGAGCAGAGACAGATGAGAAAGATTATTTTTTTTGGTATGTTAAAGAAGGGAGAGAAAATTCAGCAGGTTTATGCTCTTGGGACCTTAATAAACTGACTAAAAATAGAATAATTATCCTAATAATTCTTATATGATAGTTTTCTCTTTGAAGGATACTCCTTAGCCACTTCTTTCATAAAAAGAAATCACTTCTTTTTATATAAGCACTAATCGTGTTATATATTTGTTAACCTCTGTTTCCCCCCTTCATTTCCTCTCTCCCTCTCTCTCTCTCTCTATATATATATATGTGTGTGTATATATATATACTTCTCACATAAAACACATGTAAACTAAGTATGGATGAAATTAAGAAATAAACGTCTGATTACATATTGTTATAAGTGACTTCATCCTCCTTTATTTCTGCCTTGTATTGTTTCTCTCTGTTAAAGCCCCGATTCAAAATTTGCCAAAAATTCTGCAGTTTAAATGTCATGGGCTATGAATAAAAGGAATGGATGAGATAAAAATGTTTGGAAAGGTGGGGGAAAAGTTTGCACATTTTAATAAAAATTCAAATTTGTGCTCGCTTTGGCAGCGCATTTACTAAAATTGGAACGACACTGAGAAGATTAGCATGGCCCCTGCACAAGAATGACACACAAATTTGTGAAGCGTTACATATTTTTCCAATTTGTAATAAAGATACTTTTTAAAATTTAAAAAAAACCCTCGAATTTGTTAGAATGTTTGGGGAATTGGGACTCTGGAGAATTGGATTTTCTGTCTATGAACTCCCTTATTTCAGTTCTCATCAGAATGATTGCAAATACCTAAGTCCCTAGTCTTCCTTCATCAACTAACATGATTGCATCTTTGCTTAATGAGTGAGTTCTCTGAGATCTTGGGCTCATCAGTGTTCACTATGTGGAATTCGATGTTGATATAAATGTTTTAGGAGGCAGAGTTTATTTACTTCTGAGTTTAGAATGCAAATACCAATGAACTTTTATGGTTTGGGTAGAATCTCAATATACTTATATATAAAGTATCAGAAAATATTAGAGAAATTCAATAGTAACATAATGTCTGTGGTTATCTACTGCTTACTATGTATCAGGCATTGTGGTAAGTTTTTCATGTGCATTATCTCATTTATCTCCGAAAACCACACTAGAAGATTGATGCTAGGAATCTCTTTTACAGAAGACGAACTGCTGGGCTAGAGCAGAGCTTCTCAAATATTAGTATTCTTTCAAACCACCTGGGGGATCTAATTAAAATGCCAATTCTGAATCAAATACCTTGTTTCAGACCTGAGATTCTGCATTTCCAACAGTTTCCTAGGCAATGTCAATGATAAACACTATGAGAAAGATGATTTTATATGGTATGTTAAAGAAGGGAGAGAAAATTCATCAGGTTTATGCTCTTGGGACCTTAATAAACTAGGAGAAATGGGGACTTTGAAACTATCCAGCCCCCTAGTTAGTTGAGAAACTAGACTCGCACTTGTGAGTTCAGATGACTACCCGTGACCACCGTCAGGTTTAGCAAACACACACGAGGCTGCTGGGATTCCTTCTCAGTCTATGGCAGACACTAACATTGTACTCCAGCATTCTCTCCTTCCCAGCCAGAAAAGTGAACTCACAATTCTTCTCAATAAAAAAAAAAAAAAAAATTCCAAAAATTCACTGGTAATAAACCAATCAGGATAGGACTGTGACATGAAGCTTCTTTTCATGATGCTACAGTTTCTACTTTGGCCAAAAGGCTTACATGTCAGTCTTCCTTGAAAAAAGAGTAAATCCATTGTTTCTAAAAGTATTATGTAAAATGAGTTCCCTGAGAAGCATAGATTCTTACAGTGATATATAAAAATAAAAGGAGAAAATAATATCTATAATCTCACTACTCAGAGACAAGGACTTTGCAGACATTTATTCAATCATTTTCTTGTCCATGAGGTATTTTTTGCATAGCTTTGATTGTACAGTATATAGACTTTTGTGTTCTGATGAAATATATTATTTGTATTTTTAGAAATGAGTACGTACTACTCTATAAAGCAGATACACCCTGAATTAAGTGAAAATTGTCTATGTGAGCTTCCACCCCTGACTTTGCTATTAATTTGCTAGTTTTACTCTTTTTTTTTTTTTTTTTTTTTTTTTTTTTTTTTGTGAGACAGAGTCTCGCTCTGTCACCCAGGCTGGAGTGCAGTGGCGCGATCTCGGCTCACTGCAAGCTCCGCCTCCCGGGTTCACGCCATTCTCCTGCCTCAGCCTCCCGAGTAGCTGGGACTACAGGCGCCCGCCGCCTCGCCCGGCTAATTTTTTGCATTTTTAGTAGAGACGGGGTTTCACCTTGTTAGCCAGGATGGTCTTGATCTCCTGACCTCGTGATCCGCCCGCCTCGGCCTCCCAAAGTGCTGGGATTACAGGCATGAGCCACCGCGCCCGGCCGTAGTTTTACTCTTAATATAAAACTGGGAATCATATATTTCTGCCAGGCTTTTCTTCTGTACGTCAATTTTATGTTAATTTATTGATTAGAACATTCTAAAGTAATTCTGACTCTCTTTTTTTTTTTTTTTCAATTTTGTATGTGCTTCAAAAGAGTAGGATGGCCTCTTTTAGGTATGCATTTGGCGTATTTTACATTTTTTCACTGATTCAGTTGCATACATGATCTATACTTCCTGCTATCTGATACACATTTGGTAGGTTTTTGTTTTTTACCCAAATGCATATTGTATCTCAGAGACCGCGCTGTTACACAAAAAATTCAGTTTGAAGAGAGCTCTAGGTAAAAAAGAAAGTAAAATAATTGAAATAATTATCCGTTCAAACCTTTCATTTTAAAAAAAATTATCTCAACATGAATTCTTTTCTTGATTTGTACTTCACCATCTTTTCCCGCTGCCCACGACTTGATTAAAACACAAGAATGTAATTATCTGTTAATTTGGAGTCTGAACTGATTAAAACAGAAAGAACTTGCACAGGTCAGAGGTTATCATGGTGCATGATTAATTGTCCAACATCATCTTAATCAACATCTCTTCAGTTTGAGCATCCTGCATTTCTTGGACAGTAAGGGGGAGGAGAGATGTGTGATTTAATCAACTATGCCTGAGTTGTCAGAAATGGATTTGGGAGGCGTCATCCCCCAGTTATTAAAGAAAGAACTGAAGTGTTTCATCCTTCAGAGACAGGTCATGCATTACCAAGTTTGTAAGATACAAAGCGCATTATTGAATACAAGGCTTCCTGCACGTGGCTAGCTTCAACTCGATTAATACATTGAAGTATTAGATCTGAGAAGGAAAGGTGTGCACATCTGAATGTAATCTAACATTATATGGATTATTAGCCACAAAAAGCCATTGACTTTTATCAGTGTTTGATTTTTGTGCTATTACCAATGTGCGTCGAAATATAGAATCTGTCCTTTTTAAAAAATCACAATAATGTCACATTTTCATAAACATGCCATAGGTCAAATCAAATAACAATAGAGAATGTAAGTTTCAGGCAAAGTCTGGCCTTATACATTCAAATAAGAGAGAATCCTATTCATGCTCTAGAATGCTGCATGGACTATCCATAGATTTTCAGCATAGGCTCACAGAATTAACATGCCTTTTTCCCTTGTTTAATTAGCATAACAATACGTTAAGGTCGAGATTATTGTTCCCATCTTACATAGGTGGAAACTGAGATTTAGAGCAACTAACTCTCTTTGTTACTGACTTGCTGGTAGGAAGTGGCCCAAGTTGTAACCTGTGTCCTTTGGTTTCTGCCAATCCTGGATATGGTGTGAAGTTGGCTATAATAGACAAGCATTTGTATGTTGCTTGATCACACTTGTACATTGCTTTGGTTATTTTATCAGCTTCTTCTCTTTTTTTTTCTTTCTTTTTCTCCCCCAATTTGCCATAGATGTCTGCATCATAGAGTCTTTGAACAGCAATGTCACTAGAAATTTGGGGTTATTTTTCCTGAGGCAGAATTATTGCTGGTTTTCCTTTTTTGCCGATCTGTCTTTCCAAGTGAGTGTGAGTATCTGTGGTGAAGTTTATGTATTTTCTTTAGGATTCTATAGAACTTAGGTAAACATCCAGCTCATAAAATGCATAAAGTGCGTGTGTAAAATGAATTAGTAAAATCAACAAATGTTTGAGTGGATTGATGAACAAACTACGCATAGATGGATGGAAATATGAATAGTTGGTTGAAAAGACGGATGGATGAGAGAAAACTCGGTAAGGTCCCAAAGGGAAATTGAGAAGTAGAACATGTTGGGTTAACCCTGTGATTCAGCGGTGGGTAAAAAAGAGCTGCAAGTTGCTATAAAATGTTGAAGACTTTCCAGAAGCCTCTCCACTCTATTGTCAGTTGTTTTATCACCACTATTATAACAGAGGAAGCCTTATGGATGATCATTTTATTCCAACATTGTAATTATTAAAATAATAGTTTTTTAGTGTTTTGTCTTTTTATTGATGCATAATATTTGTACATATTTATGGTGTACATGTGATATTTTGTTGCATGCGTAGAATGTCAAAAGCAAGTAAGCTGAATGCTGGATACTCCTAAAGTTCAGGCAAGGTCGGAAATACACAGAGAAAGTCAAGGGCATAAAAACAGATAGACCATGAAATGGGTTTGTGGGAGAGAACAAGACAGTGGCAAAGTCCAGAGAAACAACTGGGAGAAATTTCACTGACCTTTAGTATGGTTATTTAACTAGCAGAAAACGCCAGACAGATTTCATAGAGAGCTGGGGTCTCTGTCTCTCTTGTAGACCACCACATTAGCATTTCTGAGTTACATGGCTACCCCAAGTAACGTGCAAGTTTTTGTGAATTCATTACCTCGTAAGCAAGTGAATTATATTTAACAATTATCAAGTGCTTTTTACAAAGAGTAAGGCCTTCAACATCCTGCCCACCACTGTAGGTTTGTAGCCCTGCCCTGCATCCCTGCTCATGTCCATCTCCTTAGCTTTCAGTTAACCAGGAGACTTTCTGATTCTCCAGAGTGGACTCCCCACCCACCATTATATATGCTTGTATTTTACCACTTCTTTAGAGCATTCCCTACATTTATTGATACTGATTTGCTCTGAAGTCTATAAACCACAACGAAAACAAGAATAGTTAATTCATCAAACATTTACTGAGTACCTCCAGTGTGGCACAGAAGATTCAGCAGTGAAGAAGAGAGAAGAGGTGTTTGAGCTCCTAGAGCCAGCATTTTACCAACTGTTGGGACTGAACATGTTCTAAAAAGCGAAACATGAACTTGATAAATTCAGAAAATGAGCAATTATAGAAAGAGAATACAATTATGGGAATGGTGATATATTAGAATTTACCAAATTTTGTTTATCCGTTTATCAGTTGATGGACATATGGGTTGTTTCAACCTTTTTATTATTATGAGTAATGCTGCTATCAATATTTGTATATGAGGCTTTGTAAAGACATATGTTTTCAATTTTCTTGGATAAATTCCTAGTAATGGAATTGCTGACTCATATGGTAGCTCTAGATGTAACAGTTTGAAAAGCTGACAGACTGTTTACATGGAGGCTACAACATTTAACATTCTTACCAGGAGTATTTAAAGGTTTCCGTTTTTCCTTGTACTTATCAACACATGATAGTTTCTCTCTTTATAATTTTATCTATCTTAGTAGATGCAAAGTGGTATCTCCTTGTGATTTTGATTTTGATGTTACTTTTAATGGCAAAAACCGCTTGTAATTTTCCACTAACCTAGTAACATTGAGTGTCTGGTGCACCCCTTGACATTAGATGGTGAGGTGAGCCCTTTGAGGAGTAGCTGAGATGAAAATGATAGAGGAACTAAGGAAAGAACATTCCTTACAAAGAGAACATTTTCTTCCCATTCAAAAGCTTAACAACAAGTCTAGCTTTGCAGGTCTGGGTAAGACATTCGGATTATGTTTTAAATATGATACAAAGTATGTCCCTTAAAGTTCATCTTGTCAACAGAGTGGAGAATGGGTTGTTGTGGCTGAAGGAGAAAAGTGGGGTTTGTAGTATCTTCTCATTAGTGTAACTCTAATGGTTAGGATAATGCATGGTCCAAAGCTCAGTAAATGTTTGTTAAATGAAATAAATGAATGAATTATTCTCAGAAAGCTTATTATCCACCATTTCAGGTCATTCACATTTATAAAATTGAAATATTTTTACTTCCTTCCTCAGTGTTTTTGACAAAGAAATAAATCAGATTATATCCAGAATCATAGACTGGTTTGGAGAAAATTTCTCTCACTTTTCTCATTCAGAATACCAGTCTTCTTAAAAATCTAAGAGCATCATTTTCTCCCTGCAATACAATTTCTCTCACTCATTTTAAAAGTGTTTTCCAATATAACACTGCAAAATTAACTGTCACTGTAAGCACAATTTGGCTAAATCTAACAAGACTTGCAGTATTGTTTTTCTCCTATATTTCTATAATAAAATGCTCTGAATACAGATTAACATTATTTCCCCAGTATTTGTTACTGTTTTACCTGCTTCAAAACACAAACTGAAAGTTCTTTGATAAATGGTCATAAAACTCATTGCGTTTTACTGTATTCTCAGCAACTTCTGTTTTCTTAGGCAAAATGTGATTTTGTAATTTTCTGCAGAAATACAGCCCAGCACTACTCAGCTAATGCCTAGATGTCTAAGTTGCTTACTGAATGACTCTCTCTGATTCCCTGCCTTATGTTCCTATATAACTGCCATCACATAACAGAGCCATTTTTAGGTGTTACTTGCTTTCAGCCCTGGGCACACTGAAGATTTAGAGTGAGAAGATCCTGCTAGGTTTGGAAATCAGATGTCAATCCAGAATCTGGTCCTTTTGGAGGTCTCCAAAGATGTAAGAAGCTCCAACTCATAGAGACTAGAGAGGAACTCAAGAGCTAAAAAGTGAGCAAGGGTACAAAGTCAGGCAACCTGAATTGAGGTTTGTTTACTTTTTAAATAAACAATCACATTTTTAATGAGATATAATTGACATAACACACAATTTACACCTTAAAAGTGTATAATTCAGCAATTTTTAGTAAATTTACAGAGTTGTACAACCATCATCATTATGTAATTTTAGAAAATTTGTATCACTTCATAAAGGCATATACTTGTACTCCGTCCTCCTTGCCCCCTCATTGCTAATCTACTTTCTCCCTGTGTATTTGCTTATTCTGGAATCTTTATATAAATGGGGTCATATAATATGTGGCCTTTTGTGGTTGGCTTCATTCTCTAAGCATAATGTTTTCAAGGTTCTTTCATTTTGTAGTATATGTCGGTACTTCATTCCATTTTATTGCTAAATAATATTCTATTGCATGGATATACTAAATTTTGTTTATCTATCAGTTGATGGACATATGGGTTGCTTTAATCTTTTTATTATTATGAGTAATTCTGCTATCAATATTTGTATAGGAGGCTTTCTGAAGATACATGTTTTCAATTTTCTTGGGTAAATTCCTAGAAATGGAACTGCTGACTTACATGGTAACTCTGGATGCAACATTTTGAAAAGTTGACAAAGTGTTTACAGGGAGGCTGTAACATTTAACATTCCCACCAGGAGTGTTTAAGGGTTCCAATTTTTCCATACCTTCATCAACACATGATAATTTCTCTGTGATTTTATCCTAGTAGATGCAAAGTGGTACCTCATTGTGATTTTGATTTCCGTGATGATGTTGAATACCTTTGCATATATTTATGAACAATTTTTATATCTTCTTTGAAGAATTATCTATTCAAGTTATTTGGCCTTTGAAAATTAAATTTTCTATATGTTTGTTGAGTTATAAGTGTTCTTTCTATATTCTGGATACAAGTGCCTTATCAGATGTATGATTTGAAAATATCTTCACCCATTCTGTGGCTGATTTTCACTTTCTTGATGATTTTCTTTGAAGTATAATTTTTTTTTCTAATTTTTGTGAAAATCCTATTTATGTTTTTCTTCATTGTTCTTGCTTTTTGTATCATATCCAGGAAACACTGCTCAACCCCAAATCATGGATATTTATTCCTATTTCTTTCTATGAGTTTTATAGATTTTGCTCTTTTTTTTTTAAATTATACTTTAAGTTCTAGGGTACATGTGGATAACGTGCAGGTTTCTTACATATGTATACCTGTGCCATGTTGGCGTGCTGCACCCATCAACTCATCAGCACCCATCAACTCGTCATTTACATCAGGTAGAACTCTAGGGGTATGATTCTTGCTTAGGGATTTTGCTCTTACATTTATGTCAATAATAAATAATATGTAATATGTCACTGATCCATTTTGGTCCATATCACAATTCCTGTTATATGTAGCATGGAGTACGAGTCCAGAATAATTATTTTGCCCATAGGTATCCTATTGTATCAGTATGATTTGCTGAAAAGATTATTCTTCTCCCATTGGCACACTTCCTGAAAATCAACTGACCACCAATGTAAGAGTATATTTCTTGACCCTCAATTCCATTCTTTCCATAAGTCTTAATGACAATACCACACTGTACCAATAAGAGTAGTTTTATAATAGCTTTTTGAAATCAAGAATTGTAAATGCTTCCATTTTTTTTAAGACTATTTTGGCCATGCTAAAATATATATGGATTTGGGACCAGATTGTGAGTTGTTTTTGGTTGTTTGATTTTTCTAAAAAATCTATCTAGTACTTGATAAGGGTTATTTTAGATCTGTAGCTCAATTTAGGGAGGGTTGCCATCTTAACTATGTTATATCTTCATATCTATGAACATAAGAATATAAAATGTGTTTTCATGAATTTATGACTTCTTTAATTTCCTTCAACAGGAAGGAAATTGTTTTTTATTTATTTTTCACTCTAATCTTTATTATGTCTTTCCATTTGGGCTTTATGAGCTTAGTTAGGTCTTCTGTTCTAGTTTCTTAAGGCATAAACTTAAGTTATTGATTTGAGATATTTCTTCTTCATTAACATAGGTGTTTATAGGCATTAAGCATTTTCTTAGATGCATGCCATACACTTTATTATGCTATGTCTTTATTTTCATTTATTATAAAGATTATTGTTTGACCTATTGCTTATCACATTAATATTATTACCAATATTAATGTTAATAATTAATATAATAATATTGATTTTATTATATTAATTTTAATTGTTATTAAAGTAAAATTATTATTGCTTGTAATTTGATTGTAATATTTTAAATTAATCAAATAAGTGATTATTATAAATATATTAAATATTTGATATTTATAATATAATTTTATTATGTTATGGTATAAAATATATTAATATATTTTTAAAACATATAGATGTTATTTATAAATACATTATATATTTATAAATGTTAAAAATAAATTTAAAAATATATAAAGTTCTTCCAGTAAAAATACTGCCTTAAGACTTGTCAACCCAAAATAATCAAGAGGGTCTGAATCAAATTTAAAGAAAATTTATTCAAGTGTGAAGTTTGAGGACGGACCACCCAGAAAAATAAACTCCAGAGGAATGGAGTAAGTGTTTTGAAGTAAGACAGTGAAGGATGTATTTATATAGTGAGGGACAGAGAACTTTTTAGAATTTTTAGAATTTTTAGAAATTTTTAGGAAAACATCGTTTAGAAAATAACATTTTTTCATACAAAATTGGTGCATAATTACACAAATTTGATGAGCTATTTTTTGTTTTCCTTTTGGGGAAGGGTATATTTACTATTTTTAATAGGTGGTGTAATAGTCATGGCTTTTCTGTCATCTGGGGAAGTTAATTTTTAACAAGGTTCATTACTTAGGAAGGCAAGAGGTTTTTGTTCCTGACGTTTAATCCTCTGTAGTTGCTGTACAGAAAAAGAAAAACAAGAAAGTTTATCATCTGAGAAACAGAAATTGTAACCATATGTGACTCAGGATGCTGTTGTCTCTCTCTCAAGGCTTAAAGTACTTTTAGTGTTCTAACAGCTTTTAAGTTTTATTTATTTTCAAAAACTAGAAAATCTACAACCTTTTACAGATGCATACTTCTCTAATCCCACTTTGCACCCCTCATCTTTGTGGACCCCAGTCCTTACTGGACCCTAACGTCAGCTGGATTGAGCGATTTTTCATCTGCTGAACAGCATCACGCACTCTACTGCCATGGAGTTCCCAGCTATTTTCTTATCTGGAATTTCTTTTTCTCTACATAGCTATACTTTTTCCAATCTGCCCTGCAGTCGTCTGTGTGAATCTTTTGTCTTTTGATTTCTCAAATCTCAAAATGTCTGCTATTACCAGGGATAAGTAGCCGTTAGAGAAATATTTGTGACCAAAAAAATGAATGTGTGAGAAATGAGTATTTGGATAAAGAAGTCTTTTTTCTGGATGTTTACAGAGACCTCAATTCATGCATTGTTTAATTTAACTCATCTAAAATTTTCTCAAGAAATGTAACTCCCATTTGTTGGCATGAAATATTGAAGCAGTGCTGTTAATGAGAAGAGTGCTGGCTATAAAATCAAGTTTCACACAATATTCACAGCTCAGAATAAAAGTCCCGTCACTACCCATATTTCAGAAAATATACTAGTTTCTTAACTGAAGAGGTTTCACTTTTCCATCTAAAATGGGGATTATGACTATATATCAATGTTTTATTATTGTTTGTATTGTTATTACTGATATATTTCTGGTTATGTTTTGCTATCTGCTTACTTTTTAGGATTAAATGACACATGTAATACAATATCTAACCCTAAGCAGGTGGTAGATTCAGAATAGTTAAAAACATGAGTCTAAACTTGTGTAAAGTTCACTTTGAAAAATGAAATTGCCCCATATAAGTATATATGGTCTTCCTTCTCGGAGGGGGGGAGGAACCTGAAGGACAAACTTTTATGTGTATTGTGACACTTTGACTTCAGAAAATCTGATAGTTGGATCTACTGGATCTACGTCTTTGAATAAAGAAAAACGTTTCCATCAATTGACATGGAGACATTGCTTGTTTCCTGATAATACATCAGAAGCATATTGGGAAGTTTTAAATGCCTCAAGAAAGCAAAAGTATTTTAAAAATCCTGTGTTAGATAGGAATCTAGAGAAGCTGGGCAATGCACAAGCGTTTACCATGACTCAACTAAGTGTGAAGACTGAATTATGAATGAGGAGAGATCAAACATGTTATACACACAAGCCCACGTTTTATTTCATTATCTTGGTCTGATAATGCCCTCTTCTCGTCGTATGGTTAACGGTTACAACACTTTTTTTTTTTTTTTTTTTTTTTTAGCGATTTCAACTGCTTCTTCCATGAAACCTTTCATAATTAAAGATGTGAAGCTTCATCCATGTAAAAGAATGGCTATTGTATTAGGACTCCTTCAAATCAACATTTGAATTTTGTTTTATAGTTATCGTGTTAATCTGTGGAAGAGGAATCTGAAAAACAGGTTGCTTTCTGGATTTCCATCAGCATTTGAGTAGTTTATGTAAATTATTTTAGGCCTCAGTTGCTAACTTCAACAAAAATGGAGATGATTATTTCTTCACAAATTTCTACCACCAGAATCATTTGGTAAACAGAAGAACAGTATACTCTGAATGTCATTAAAATCATATGCCCTGTCAGTGAGAAATTCTCTGGATGAATAAGTGATCTGCTATGCTGTGTTTATATAATTCCACTTCAAGAACAAAATTATTACATTTTTGAGTTACCTGTTCAGAACACATTTGGTAAATTATATAGCATAAAAGTTAAATTATAGACACCAACATCCAATATCTTGCTTTTAATTCCTACTCTGTAGTTTTGTGAACTTTGGCATGTCCTTGTCATTCTGAACCTCAGTTTACTCAGCCATATGTTCAGTGTTTGAACAGTTCCTACCTCATCAGTTTGGTGTTAAGATTTGATATGGTTTGGCTGTTTCCTCAGCAAGATCTCATTTTGAATCATAGATCCCATAATCCCCATGTGTCTTTGGAGGGGCTCAGTGGGAGGTAATTAACTCACGGGGGCTCTTACCCCCATGCCGCTGTTGTTATAGGTCTGCTAAAAAACATAGAAACAACTTTGGAATTGGGTAACAGGAAGAGATTGGAACAGTTAGGAGGGCTCAGAAGAAGACAGGAAAATGTCTTCCTGTTGTTGTGATAGTGAGTGAGTTCTCATGAGATCTGATGGTTTTTTTTTTTTTTTTTTTTTTTGAGACAGAGTCTCGCTCTGTCTCCCAGGCTGGAGTGCAATGGCGTGATCTCCGCTCACTGCAAGCTCTGCCTCCCGGGTTCATGCCATTCTCCTGCCTCAGCCTCCCGAGTAGCTGGAACTACAGGCACCCACCACCTCGCCCGGCTAGTTTTTTGTATTTTTTAGTAGAGACGGGGTTTAACCGTGTTAGCCAGGATGGTCTCGATCTCCTGACCTCGTGATTCACCCATCTTGGCCTCCCAAAGTGCTGAGATTATAGGCTTGAGCCACCACGCCCAGTCCCTGATGGTTTTATAAGGGATTTTTTCCTCTTTGTTCTGCACTTCTCCTTCCTGCTGCCATGTGAAGAAGGACATGCTTGCTTCCCATTCTACCATAATTGTAAGTTTCCTGAGGCCTCCCCAGCCATGCTGAACTGTAAGTCAATTAATCTTCTTTCCTTTACACATTAGCCAGTCTTGGGTATGTCTTTATTAGCAGTGTGAGAATGCACTAAGACAATATTAAATGAGAAAAAGAAGGAAAGAGCACATAATAGTGCCAGGCAAAATGAAAACATTTATTTTCACTGTTGTCATCAGTATTTTAGCCATTGTTTTAAAAACTATCTTAAATAATACAAAATATGCTTTTTAATATTTATGATCCCTGAAAATCTGGGAACCCAAACTAGGTGCCGTTAAACCAACTTGATTCTAAAATGTCACGTAGCTCTCTGATTCTGTGACTATACGTGGCTTAAAGTGAAAAAAAATTACTCATGTCTTCTCCACAGTCACACAACCCTTCATATTTTGATTAAGCATAACTGTCTATATGACAACCATGGTTCAGTAAGAAGATAATACCAAAATGATAGTCCCAGGATAAGCCAAATAAATACATAAACTCTAGTGATTGTATTTATTTCTTTTCATCACCCCAGGGTGTAGCTCTGTCCAGCATATCGTTGGCATCTATAAATATTGATTGATTGAAGGAAGTAGCATGGGCCTCCAGGAGGAATGACATAAGTTGGTTAAGGCTTCTCCAAATAAGCTAGTATTTACATAGCTCCTGCAGTTGTTCTATTGCCTACAACAGGAAGATTGAGATGGGCAGCTGTGAGCCATGATAGAAGAGGACTGAGAATAAACCATAGAGATTGCAATGGAAGCAGAGACATCTTAATACCTTCAACACCAGATGAAGACCAGTGTGTCTCGTAAGAACATCATTAGATTTCAAATTTGCCTGATTTGGGAAATCCCACTCTGAATTCAGAAACTTAATCTACCCAGATTTGTTATGAGAATTAAATTTGACAATATATATAAAGCCCTTATTGAAAACAGAGACGGCAAGCCCTTAGGGGCTTGGATAAGAGTTACATGCTTTTTCAATTTTTGTTTTTGTGCTTGTTTCCCTTCTATTTATTTTCAGTGCTTAATCAAGCAAGCTCAAAACTTGATAAATGAATGAATCAGTGCATAAATAAATAGAAGTTGGACTGATAAGTACATAAATAAAAAAGTGTCTGAAATAATGAGGGCGATTCAAAGATTTAAAAAAAAAAAATCATGTCACAGTGCAGGGAGAAGCTTTGATTAGAATAAGATTCCAGAAGCCTTTTGACTTTGCAAAATACCCAAGAATGAACATGTGTCCTTCTCTCTGTGAATTTTTCCTGGCTTTATTCATTTTGATGCAGGCCTTGTATCAGCTTGGCCAGAGAGTTCAGGCTACACCTGTCTCCTTTTGCACCCAGCGGGAAACTGCCCTCTCATGATTTCCCTGCTATTGAAAAGCTCCTGCTGTAGCTTACAAATCTAGTGTAATCCAGATCAACATACTCAGGCATGTGGAATGGTTCCAGTGATCTCAAAGCCAAGACAAGAATAACAAATAACCCCTGTGTAGGTGAAAAGCACAATTTCCTTGGAAGCCAAAGTGACCTGGCTGTTATCAGACCTTCTCTGCTTGCTGATCTTCTACCTATAATTGAATGTTGATCTCTTCCCATGAAACCTTTTGAGGATTTCTTAAAAGTAATGTGTTAACCTTTTATGTATGTATGAATGTCATACTTTCAATACATATTTACTAGCATATGTTGTTTACTGGGCCAATGTCAACATCTAAATTTCAAAAATTATAATTGTAATTCTCCCTGTTCTCTGGGAAATAATAAAACCCATACTTAATAATAGAAATAGAAATATAACAATCATTAATACAACAGAAGTGTAAGCAAAAACTGATTTATTATTATGACGACGTTTATTTCTTATACTAAAAATAATTGCTATTTGCATATTACATTTTTCAGTTTTGTAAAACACTTTCATTTGTTTGCATGTAGGATTCTTACAACAATATAAAAGTTCTTGTACTCTATTTTTTTTTCATACGAGGAGTTAGTATCAAAGAGGCTCTATGAATTATATTTAAAATGACTACTAGCGAATGAAAACTAGGTTCAAAACAAGGACATTTAGTGCAGCACTGGCTTCAGGGTTCCTTACTTCTCCATACTTTTCACCATTTTGAAGGCTGGGACAGCTCTGCCAAAGCATTGCTGCCTGCACACCAACACCTGACACTGTGTCTCTCAAGTATGCAATATACAGAATACTTTGGGCTTTTGGAGTCTATGAGGCCTATTTGGAATCCTGGTAGGTACAATGTACTCTCCAGGCAGGCAGACTTGTTCTTTTTTTTTTTTTTTTTTTTTTTTGAGACGGAGTCTCGCTCTGTCGCCCAGGCTGGAGTGCAGTGGCGCGATCTCGGCTCACTGCAAGCTCCGCCTCCCGGGCTTACGCCATTCTCCTGCCTCAGCCTCCCGAGTAGCTGGGACCACAGGCGCCCGCCACCTCGCCCGGCTAGTTTTTTTTTGTATTTTTTAGTAGAGACGGGGTTTCACCGTGTTCGCCAGGATGGTCTCGATCAGACTTGTTCTTAAACGACCTGAGGCTCTAGTCCCTTATCTGTAAGATACAGGTAAGAAAGTAAACACACACAAACACATACATGTATATACACATACATATATATGTACATATCTATTGTAGATATATATGTACATACATATGTAAATTAAGTATCATAGACATTTATATGTATGTACATATGTATATATGGTAGATATGTATATATAATGTATATATACATACATATTATGTATCATAGATATGTATATGTGTATACATATGTATATATATTTTATTATATTTTGAAGATCAAATGCAAAAGTATATAAACACTTTGATATAACTCCTGTGCCAATGGGGAGGGTACTCTACAAACATTTGTAACCTTTATTATCTACGTGTCTTTCTTGTACAAAGTGAGGGCAGTAAGTCCTAAACATTGTCACTATTTTTAAGCTCTATGATGTTAGTTTTCTTCTATGTTGTTTCCACATGAAAGAGTAGGAATTTGCATCAACTGACAAGTCCAAGGTCAGAGAGTTGGTTTGTGGTGAAGTTGAAGTCAGGCCTCCTAATAACCACTTCTGTTTCCCAGCCCACTGTCCTTTGACCAAGGCTATAGGAGAGACATCTGTCCATTCTGAATCAAACCTGTATCCTTCACAAGCTTACTTCAAGCCTCATTGCAAAGCCGGCGGTCCAGACGTGATTAAATGACTGATGGCAGCAGTTCTTAACTCACAGCTTTTATATTTCTTTCTATTTCCTTGCAGCTGACTTGTCTGTGCAGCCCAATCCCAAGATTGCAAAGGCAGTGACAATTTTTCTCAAAAGCCATTTCCTGAGAACTTTAAAGCTTTCTGTGCTGAATGACATGGCCATCTTCCGGAAACTTGATAGCAAGTTTTCTCCATGCACTCATGTGTATTCATTTGTCCCTTTCATATGTAAGATACTTTGAGATGAGTGAAGGAGATTGTGTGTGTGTGTGTGTGTGTGTGTGTGTGTGTGTGTTGGAGAGATTATTGTTTGCTAGAAAGTAGCACAGTATGGAGACATTGTGAAAAGTTCAGTGTCTGATATATAAATGTTGCATTTAGTATGCACTGCTCACAGTCTGTTATCTATCTATTTCAACAAACATGGTCATCAATAAGTGTATACTAAAGAGTCCTCTCGACTCTTGCCATCCACACTGACATGTGCAATCAATGCTGACTCAACCACTTGATATGCTCTTGGAGTGGTTAATAATAGGTGTGGCATATCATCATTGTAGTTCATGGAATAAGATGGTTTAAGCTCTGCACACATTCAGCACATCTACTCCCACTTACTTACAATGAGTCTGGCATCAGCAACCTTCTGCATCCGTGAATAAGCTTCACAACTGCCTTCAATGTGTTGTTTTATACTTTTACACCCCATCCACCCACCAGTGGTACTGCCCAATAGTGCCTAACCACCACTGATTCTTGCTTTGTCAATTTCACAAAAACACAAAAGACTAAATAAGTGGAAAAGTCTTTTGAGTGAGGTTTCCTTCCCTTTTGTTTTCTGCACTCTCACTTCTTTCTTCTTTTATCTCTACCTTCCCTACCTATTCTCCATTTTCTTTGATTTATTATTATTATTATTAGCAGCATTATTTTTAGTAGTAGTGGTAGTAGTGGTAACATTGAACTTTGCTCTCCAGTGTTCTTAATTCTAATCTCAATCTCTTATGGTTTGGTTATGTAAACTACTACTTTACCTGAACCGGTATATTTTGATCTTCAAAATAGGAATGATGCTTTTCTTGAAAAAACTGTTTTGAAGGATAAATAGAAACATAAATTCTTATTAGGACAGTTTTTGACACACAGTAATATTTCAATAAAAGGAAGCGTTGTTATTACTAGTGTCATCATTTTTATCTACAACTCAACTATTCTCAGGAGAAACATTCTTGCAATTCTGAATTCAAGGCAGTTTGAAGCATCACTGAAATATCTTTGCTGACACTGTATTAGGAAACCTGTTGACAACAGATTTGGAGGCTCAAGATTGAAACATTAAAGAATTAAATTCAAAATAGAAAAAAAAAACTGGCATGATTATGGTGACATATGAATTTTTCCTAAACACAAGAAAATATGTCCTAGAAATAAAGATCCACCAAAATATTTAGAGACTTCACAAGAGAATTAAGTTGAAAGCCTTTGTACTACTTCATATTACCTATTTTTTCTATGCTAATTTTCTGCAATTTTCATGTATTTTCACTAAATAATGCCTTATTATAATTTAAATTAAATTTGATGATGAATGTTAGAAAACCAAATAATAAAATAAGATTCCTACTATCAGGCTATTTTATTTTTATTTTTATTTTCAATTAGTCTAAAAGCTATAAATTATTACTTAAGATCACTTGTGCATCTCTCTTTTGTCTGTCCCCAGCAAGAAACCTAAAGACCAAAAAATTTAATTTTAAATCTCATTTTAGAGCTTATCCTCTGTCTGACCTTGGGCATGGTCACTGCCATCATCTATAATGCTGGAGGTGTCCTTCAGGTGACATCTTGTCAACAAATGAACCAACCAAATAGACAAAAACAAAAAGTATTTCTTAGAATCGTGTCATTAGAGTTAACACATTTCTTGCAGCTGTCTATGTCTATGAGTAATCAAATGGAAGCAAAAACTGAGACTTTTTTTTGATTAATGCAATATAGTAGAAGAAAACCTTGCTGCACACTCATGAATTTCTAAACTATAACACCCTCTGACATATATAGACACCTCATTTTTTATTTTAAATTCTGGGGTACATGTGCAGAATGTGCAGGTTTGTTATATAGGTAAACATGTACTATGGTGGTTTGTTGTGCCTATTAACCAAACACCTAGCTATCAAGCCCAACAGCCTTTCACTACCTTTTCTGATGCTCTCTCTCCCTCCACACCACCCGCTTGACAGGCCCCAGTGTGTGTTGTTCGCCTCCCTGTGTCCATGAGTACTCATTTTTCAGCTCCCACTTATAAGTGAAAACATGCGGTGTTTGGTTTTCTGTGTCTGTGTTTGTTTGCCAAGGATAATGGCTTCCAGCTCCATCCATGTCCCTGAAAATCACATGATCTCATTCCTTTTTATGGCTGCATAGTATTCCATTGTGTGTATGTACCACATTTTCTTTATCCAGTCTATCACTGATGGGCATTTGGGGTGATTCCATGTCTTTGCTATTGTGAATAGTGCTTTAGTGAACACAGTTGTGCATGTATCTTTATAATAGAATGATTTCTATTACCTTGGGTGTGTACCCAATAATGGGATTGCTGCATCAAATGGAATTTCTGGTTCTAGGTCTTTGAGGAGTTGCCACACTGTCTTCCACAATAATTGAACCAATTTGCATTCCCACCAAAAGTGTAAAAGCATTCCTGTTTCTCCACAACATCACCAGCATCTTTTGTTCCTTGGCCTTTTAATAATCACCATTCTGACTGGCATGAAATGGTATCTCATTTTGGTTTTGATTTGCATTTCTCTAATGATCAGTGATGTTGAGCTTTATTTCATATGTTTGTGGGCTGCATAAATGTCTTCTTTTGAGAAATGTCTGTTCGTGTTCTTTGCCCACTTTGTAATGGGGTTGTTTGTTTTTGTTATGAATTTAATGTTTTTTTTATTCTGGCTATTAGACCTTTGTCAGATAAATAGATCACAAAAATTTTCTCCCATTCTGTAGGTTGTCTGTTCGCTCAGATGATAGTTTATTTTTCTGTGCAGAGGCTTGATAGTTTAATTAGATTCCATTTGTCATTTTTTGCTTTTGTTGCAATTGCTTTTGATGTTTTTGTCATGAAATCTTTACCCATGTCTACTTCCTGAATCATATTGCCTAGATTCTCTTCTAGGGTTTTTATAGTTTTGGGTTTTACATTTAAGTCCTTAATTCATCTTGAGTCAATTTTTGTATAACGTGTATGGAAGGGGTACAGTTTTGACTTTCTGCATATGGCTAGCCAGTTATCCCAGTGCCATTTATTAAATAGAGAATATTTTCCCCGTTGCTTGTTTTTGTCCAGTTTGTCGAAGATCAGATGGTTGTAGATGTGTGATCTTATTTCTGAGTCCTCTATTCTGTTCTGTTGGTCTATGTGTCTGTTTCTGTACCAGTACCATGCTGTTTTGGATACTGTAGCCTTATAGTATAATTTGAAGTTGGGTAGGATGATACTTCCAGCTTTGTTCTTTTTGCTTAGATTTGTCTTTGCTATATGGGCTTTTTTTTTTATCCCAATGAATTTTAAAATAGTTTTATTGTTTTTTTTTTTTTTTTTTTTTTTTTTCTAATTCTGTGAAGAGTGTCAATGGTGGTTCAATGGGAATAACATTTAATCTACAAATTACCTTGGGCAGTATGACCATTTTCATGATATTAATTCTTCCTATCCATGAGCATGGATTTTTTTTTTATTTATTTGTGTCCTCTCTGATTTCCTTGAGCTAGACAAGAAATAATCAACATTAGAGCAGAGTTGAAGGAGATGGAGACAAGAAAATATGGAGACAAGAAAATACCTTCAAAAAATTGAGGAATCTAGCATCTGTGTGTTTTTTTTTTTTTGAAAAAAAAATGACATAGACAACTAGCTAGACTAATAAAAAAGAAAGAGAGAAGAATCAAATAGACACAATGAAAGATGATAAAGGGGATATCACCACTGACCCCACAGAAATACAAACAACCATCAGAGAATACTACAAATAACTCCTATGCAAATAAACTAGGAAATCTGGAAGAAACTGATAAATTCCTGAAGACACACAGCCTCCCAATACTGAACTGAGAAGAAGTCGAATCCCTGAATAGACCAATAATCAGTTCTGAAATTGAGGTGGTAATAAATAGCCTACCAAAGAAGAAAAGCCCAGAACTAGACAGATTTACAGCTGAATTCTACCAGGGGTGTAAAGAGGAGCTTGTACCATTTCTTCTGAAGCTATTCTAAGCAATTGAAAAGGAGGGGCTTCTCCCTAACTTATCTTACGAGGCCAGCATTATCCTGATACCAAAACCTGGGTAGAGAAACAACCAAAAAAAAAAAAAAAAAAAAAAAAACTACAGGCCAGTATCTCTGATGAACATCAGTGCAAAAATCCTCAATGAAATACTGGCAAACAGAATCCAGCAGAACATGAAAAATCTTATCCATAATGATCAAGTTGGCTTCATCTCCAGCATGCAAGGCTGGTTCAACATATGCAAATTAAACTTAATTCATCACATAAAGAGAACTAAAGACAAAAAACACATGATTATCTCAGTAGACGCAGAAAAGACCTTTGACAAAATTCAACATTCCTTCATGGGAAAAGCTCTCAATAAACTAAGTATTGAAGGAACATACCTCCAAATAATTAGAGCCATTTATGACAAACCCACAGCCAATATCATACTGAATGGGCAAAAGCTGGAACCATTCCCCTTGAAAACCAGCACAAGGCAACAATGCCCTCTCTCACCACTCCTAATCAACATAATATTGGAAGTTCTGGCCAGGGCAATCAAGCAAGGAAAAGAAATAAAAGATATTAAAATAGGAAGAGGAGAAGTCTAATTGTCTTTGTAGAAGGATGATTCTATATCAAGAGAAAACCCCATTGTCTAAGCCCAACTTACTTAAGTTGATAAGTAACTTCAGCAAAGTCTCAGGATACAAAATCAATGTGCAAAAATTACAAACATTCCTATACACCAACAACAGACAAGCAGAGAACCAAATCATGAGTAAACTCCCAATCACAATTTCTACAAAGAGCATACATAGGAATGCAGCCAACAAGGAAAGTGAAGAACCTCTTCAAGGAGAAGTACAAACAACATGCTTAGCTCTCTGCTCTACAGACCTCCCCTTCAGATTCAGTTGTCTGTCTGCCCCTCTGATATGATTTTGCTGTGTCCCCATCCAAATCTCTTCTTGAATTTAACTCCCACGATTCCCACATGTTATGAGAGGGACCCAGTGGGAAGTGATTGAATCATGGGGGCGGGTCTTTCTCATGCTTTTCTTGTGACAGTGAATGAGTCTCACTAGATCTGATGGTTGTAAAAAGAGGAGTTCCCCTGCACTGCACAAACTCTCTCTCTCTATGCCTGTCACTGTCCATGTAAAATGTGACTTGCTCCTCCTCACCTTCTACCATGATTGTGAGACGTCCCCAGCCACATGGAACTGTGAGTCCAATAAACCCTTTTGTGCAAATTGCCCACTGTCAGGTATATCCTTATCAACAGTGTGAAATTGGACTAATACACCCTCATTATTTTTTAAGTTTGTTTTGTATTGTGTCTGTATCATCAATTTTTAGATTATGATTGAAACACAAAAGGTAACCATTTAGATATTTTCATAATTGAGTTTTCAGAGTAGAAAGCCATTCATCCACCAATGCATCTATCTTTCTTTCCATTCTTTTAAAAATATTTATGGGTTACTAATTGCGTGCCAGACTCTCTTCTAGGTGTGGAGTATATGTCAATGAAAAAAAAAAGTCAACAATTTTTGCACTTCTGGATTTTATATACGAGTGGGAAAAAACAGATACTAAACATAACTTACAAATGATATATATGTTATACATTAGAGCTAAGGTGAAAACGAATGCAAGCAAGAGAAGGGGAGATTTTAAATGGAAAGGCTAGGGAATGTCTCACTGTGGAGGCAACCCATGAGTAAAGATGAGAAACGGGTGAGGAAGTAAGCAACCAGGAGCTCAGGGGAAGAACATGCCAGCCACCTTTGTGATTGGCAGGGGAAAAGATGCTGAGACAACAAAAATGGTGTTCTGCTGGAGCAAAGTAAACCAGGGAAGGAGAAATGGGTGTCAAGTTGAGAGGCATCAGAAAGCCTGATGATGTATGGCCTTGGATGCTTTGAAACCATTTTGACACTTTTTAAAAACAAAGGAAATGAAAAACCACTCCAGGATTTTAGCGAAGGGATGGCATGATCTTCCTCTTATTTTAAAGGCTAACTCTGGCTTCTTGTGAAATCATGAAGTTTATCGTCACTATGACTCAACAAATATAAAACCATGAACAAAATTATATAAGGATAAGAACAATTACAAAGTTGATTTCAAAGCAAAATAAAGTAGATTAGATTCACTCAAATGGTAACATGTATGGCTTTATGATTTTTGTTGCATTTGACCATATATTTAATCATATATTTAATACACATAATACAATTGGAAAATAGTTTATAAGCTACATCTAAATATCTTCTTATTTTAATGAAATGATATAAGTCATTCACATTTATTGCTACAAAGCATATTTGATCATTTAGATCTGTACCTTTTGTGTTTTAACACTTACTTCAATGGATACTTGTTTTATATCTTTAACACACGAAAAATGCTTAATTGACTTCTTTTATGTTCAATTTGTTTAAAGAGCACACTTTATATGAACCATTTCATATTCTTCCAAAGTAGGATGTAGAATGAAAACTATAATCTTTTCTGTTTTCTTAATTGCTTATTTTTGGCTTAACATGTAAATAGATATTTTAATATAATAGGAACATCTTAAACATGTACAAATATGTTTATACAAATAATGTATTTATAATTTTATATTTACAACCACAGGGTTTGGAATCACATATAACACAGTGTGAATTCTTGATTTCCTATTTATTAGCTCTCTGTCTTAGATATTTTTCTTAATCTCTCTAAGCTTTGGTATTAATTAAGTGTATAATGAATAAATTATATTCTTATTTTAGGATTGTTTTATTTAACATATTTGGTGAACTTCCTGTAGTATTCCTTAAAAGTGCAGGTAGTAAAATTATCATCTAATCAGATTTATTTTAAAAAAATATATTTAGGCCTAGCTCTACATTTTTAACAAAACTTTTAGTATAAAGTTTCAGGTTTGCAGCTTGAACTGTACTGGAGAGCTATAATACAACATCGTGCCTATGATTTACTTTTTCTAATTTCTTTATGTTGTTTTATTTTGAACTGGAAAAATGAATTTTGTTTTTGTTTTTTCCCTCTTCACAAAATCAGTACACTAAAAGTAAAAATGCTGCACTTTTGCATATTTGAGAATATATTTTAGTTATCTTATACCTGAGTGACCATATGAAATCATAAAGTATTTTATTAACTCAGAAACATTCCCTTACAAATGCAAAATTCTGAATGCTTTCAGAATTTAGTTTTATTGGGCTGAGTGTGGTGGCTCATGCCTGTATTCCCAGCACTTTGGGAGATTGAGGCGGGCGGATAACCTGAGGTCAGGAGTTTGAGACCAGTCTGGCCAACATGGCAAAACCCCGTCTCTACTAAAAATAACAAAAATTAGCTGGGCATGGTGGTGGGCACCTGTAATCCCAGCTACTCAGGAGGGAGGCTGAGGCAGGAGAATCGCTTTAACCCTGGCGGTGGAGGTTGCAGTGAGCTGAGATAACACCACTGCATGCCAGTCTGGGTAACAGAGCAAGACTCCACCTCAATAAATAAATAAATATAAAAATAAATGAGCAAATGTTTTCATTGAATAGACTGAAGTCAGATTTCTATTCGCTAACAAAATTTATTTTTATTTCTATGTGTACTAATTAAACTCCCAGTTTTATTTGTGTCTATATTCCCTATAATAAATGTCACCAGCCTATATTGCGTGTTTTCATCAATAGACTGAGACATTTTGTCTGTTAGTTTTCTTGGGAATTATATCCTATATCCCTCTGCTCTGAAAATTTCCAATGCTTCTTTAGGGTTATCTTTGTGTTTTAAAGCAGTAAATCTCACTCCTCAATTAAGCTCACCATTACTACTTGAATAATGTATCAGTTATTAACATAATCATTAAGAAGAATTAGCAAGTCAGAAAACAAGATAAACTTTTTTATTAAAAGAACTAGAGGTAAACTCAAAAAATAAATTTAAATGAGTACATTTAAAATTTTTCAAGAAATAAGCCAACTTCGACCATAAAGTATGGAGCAGTTAAGTCTTAAGAAAAACATAATTTAGAGAACTAAATATATATGCTAAAATTAAAATACGATCCTTGACAAAGAACACAAGCACAGTTAGAACAATGTAAGTGACACAGCTGAAGAGCGATTTACTAAATTAGAAATGAGATCTAAAAAAAAATGCAAAAATTAGCCAGAATGAGGCCAAAGTAAAATAAAGAGTTGGAACATATGTATACACACCCACACATATATATATACATATACATATATACACATATATATATATATCTCAAAAATAAAGATACTTAGGAGATAGAAAGTCCAGCAGATGTCTAATAAGAATTCCAGAAAAAAATTGGGGTAAAGGTAAATCCTGAAGATGAAATAATGAATATTTAAAACCTGAAAAATAAAAACAGGAGTCTATAGGTAATAAGACCACTGAAGATTACCATAAACAAGGAGAAAATTGAACACAGGCAAAGAAAATGGGATCTCAAAGCAATGCTGAGCCAATCAATTTCCATATGCATTCAGATATCCAAATAAATATTGCCTATAGTGATACGGGTCTGGCGGTGGTGGTAGTAGATACTTTTTGTTTTCTTTTATTCCGTTAGTTCTAGAGAAATTAACATTTATTGAGTGTTTACTCTTTGGCATTGCGGTAACATGTATGAACTATTTTCATTCTTATAACCACACAATGGTTATAAGATTACTATCATTATCTTTATATGATATGCATATTTTTAAAAAGAAAACCAAGCTTAAGCCATTACCTAAAGAAAGCATGTAAGCAAGTAGAAGGGTACAAAATTCAATCCTAAAATTCTGGCTTTGAGCCCACGTCTTAGCTGCTGGGATATAGTATTATAATTAAACACTAGTTAACATAGACAGGGATTACTACATTCTCATGTTTGTACTTGCCTGCGTGTTAAACAGTTAAAGTTAGTTAAGTGAAAGAAGTGATAAACGAATCAAATATCATTTGATTCCATTTATATGAAATGTGCAGAACAGCAGAACATAGAGATGAAAAGATTAGTGGTTATCCAAGGCTGGGGGTGTGGGGTAGAGTCGTATAAGGGTGTGATGGTTAAGGAATATGGGGTTGCTTTGGAATAATGAAAATGTAAACACAACTCTGTAAATATACTAAGAGCCATTGAATTACACACTCTGAAAGGGTAATGTGCATGGTATGTGAATTAGAGTCAAATAAAGCTGTTCAGCTAACATTTGTGCACAGCATTTAAAGCAAATATATATATACATCTTACAGAATTTTAGAGAGAAAAATTTCCAGTAATCTTATAGAAAGCTTGAAACTAACAAATTATAAGTAAAATGATCATTAAAATTAAATAATAAGGCAAAAAGTCTAGTATATATTTAATTTCAGTAACTCTAGAAACATTAAATTCCCTTGTTAAAACTAGAAATTTTCAGAGAAGCTTTAAAAAATCTAGCTATATTTTATTTGACATAGATATTAACAAAAACCTCACAAGATGATTGAATAGATGAAGAAATATTCTAGATAAATATTAAGCTAAATAAATTAACTATAAAAATTGTATTATTATACTAATATAAATGAATACAGAAAGTATTAAGACAAGTCTGTTATTTAATGATAAGTGGAAAAATCCATCCAGCGTATGTAATAGCTGTAAACTTTCATGCACTTCATTTTATCTTGGGAAAGACAAACGATAAATCAAAGTAATAAAATCAGAATAATAATTCTGATCAGATGCTTATCACAATTATAATGAGATCCTCACCCCTACACATTCCAGGAGAAAACAGTGGATTTGGTGAGCATGAGGGACTTTATATAGTGTGCACTTGGGAGGCCTCTGATGAACTGCAATTAAGCTGAGATCCTAAATAAATGTTGGGAGGTAACATAGAGATATCTAGCTCAAAAACATTGGGAACAAGTGCCCTGAGGAAGAAAAGAGCTGATATTTTAAAGAGTGAATGATAAGGTCGGTGTGGCTAGAGAAGAAGACGTAATAAGGGGATTGATGAGACACGTGGTCAGAGCCAAGAGCAGGTCCTGAAAGGCATTGCAGGCAAATACTGTAAGAAATTTGGATATCATGCTATTTGCTATGGTAAGTCATGAGAGCGTCTTAAGTAGGATTTTAAGTATGCCACGATTAACTTGGAATTCCGAAAGATCATAGTGGTTTACAAAGATCGTGGATGGCAGGAGTAGGTTTAGCACAAGCATTTGGAGACAAATGCAAGAGATGACAGTGGCTACCCTTCAGAATGGTTGGTAGGAGGCGGGATTCAGCACATACTGTGAAGATAGTGTCTATGGAATTTATTGATGTTTTGGTCATGACAAAGGGAGAAGTTCAGAGGAGATTCTTCAGCCAATGTACTGTGTTCGGTCTCTGTCATGGGTATTAGGTACTGATGAGAATTCCTCACTTGGCTCTGAAGAAGAGCACACCAAGCCTCGTCTTTTGCTTGAACTCCATGCATATCAAACTTGTGTCCAGGGTTGCACTGCTTAACATGACATGCACTTCCAACTTCACTCTCTCATTTCTTTTCAATATTAGTCAATGGGAATATACCTAGATGTACAGTTATTCTTGCCTGGTCTTCATCTGCTATGTTTTTCCTTTGGGGATCCTTCTCCCTAGAGAAGCAATGCAGCATCACCAATCTATATAGTCCTATTCCTACGCTTCGGGTCTTTATTGTAAAGTCCTCATTTAATGAGAGAGAAATTCTGTAGATTAATGAAGAGCATGGGGTATCTGTTAGTGGCAGAACCTGAGAAACAAGAAACTCCTCTGTTTACTGTGATATGAATCCTATGACTTTAGGTTATGGTAAGAGACTGAAGAAAGTATTTACCTATCTTCCTCTAGTGTTACAGATTATTTCTATGCAGATATAAAATATAGTTACATACATACATTTAATTATCCTTGCTTCTGGCAATCAGTATTCTGTGCATTTCCTTTCTTTTCTTTTTAAATGTAATATGCTTTTATTTTTAATCTCATGCATTATTTTGAGAAAATGAGAAATATTGAGTCAAAATCAGCACTGAGGTTTCTGTGGGAAAAAAAATCACACAGAAAAAGTTGATATTCAAAAAGTGGTATTCAACAATGAGCCTTTTGTAGCATCTAAAATAAAGGCTGGCCTGATACAAAACAAACACAAAAAATAATTATTTGTTTTAATAAGTTGTTTAGAGTCTGCTAAAATTATCTGAATTAATTAAGAATCAACATACTAGCCAAATTTGGAAAAGACAACAAAGTTTAAAGTACATTGCATTTCTTGATTTTTAATTAAAAATAATTATTCATTCAGTGCAGAGACAGACAAATACAAAACCTATTTTTAATTAAAACCAACTCAAATGCATTCTTGTAAAAGTGGACTGACTTTGGAAAAAGGACTGAATTTTAAATAGACAAACTAAATGAAACAGGCTATTACTCTTCTGGTGATAAAATATAAAACTTACTATAAGGAAACACGTTTTTAAAAATATCTTGTTTAGAATTCCATGGTTACTTTGATTTGTAAATACTTTTTCCATAAGGAATGTCTGATATTTTATATCCTGCTAGATTTTATGTTTTGGTTGATGCAATCTTCTCTGTGTCTTACCAGATTCTTACAACAATCTCGTGAATTACATTAGAAAGTCTTTTTGTCTTCTTTTATGTAAAACTGATTTGTCCAAGGTTAACACAGCATGTGAGTGGCAGAGCCAGGATATTAATATTGTAACCCTGTGGGTTCTTCCCCCTCTAATTTCTTTACACTTGGCATGGTACAACAGCATAGGATGTACCCTGGATTTTTCAGGACATTTATATAGAGGGTGCCACTCTTCCCACTTGAATTATTCAGTCATATGCATACTTGAAGTCACATTTTGAGTTGGAAGCTATGGTAATTATAATAAACTACAAACTCCATTTTTTTTTTTTTTTTTTTTTTTTTTTTTTTTTTTTGAGACAGAGTCTCGCTGTGTCTCTCAGACTGGAGTGCAGTGGCGTGATCTCAGCTCACTGCGAGCTCTGCCTCCTGGGTTCACTCCATTCTCCAGCCTCAGCCTCCCAAGTAGCTGGGACTACAGGTGCCCGCCACCATGCCCGGCTAATTTTTGGTATTTTTAGTAGAGACAGGGTTTCACCATGTTAGCCAGGATGGTCTTGATCTCCTGACCTCGTGATCCACCCGCCTCAGCCTCCCAAAGTGCTGGAATTACAAGCGTGAGCCACCACACCCGGTCAACTCCATTGTTTTTTCAAAATCATAAACAACTACGAAGTTTCCTTCAGTATTGAGCAATCAAAGATAGAGGGAATTCTGTTCTAAAACATGAAAAATAGGGGAACTTATAAACAAATGTCATCCATTTTAGTTGATCATTGGCTTCTCGTGTTATACTTGGAGAAATATTCTCTCTACATAATTCCTCAGAAAAGACTAAAATTTAATCTATCAGCAACTTGATGAGATAAACTGTAACCTTTAATCACCCTGTCACCCAGCTCCTCGATTCTACAATGCTGGAAATACTAACAAAAATTTAATTTACACCTCAAAATTCTTGTTTGAAATAGTTTAATATTTCATTCTATCAATTTGAAAATATTAATATTTATAATAATCTGCTTTATCTTGAAATCCAATGCATTGTGTTCCAAGGACATTATAATTTGGTTGTATTTTAACATGCTCTGTGAAGGACACAGATTAAATTCCTGATGTGTTGCATTAAACATTATAAAAGTGGCCTATATTTCTGTGAAAGAAGAATCCTCAGTTATGATTTTATCAAAAGAATACACATTTACACATGCAAATCTAATATCTGGAGAGACATGGAGTAAATGCATAGGATGTGGCTCCAACTGAGCATTAGGTATGAAAACAGGCCACCTTTTGAACCTGCGTTTGAAAGGCAAGGACTCTTACTGCTCATCCATTCTGTGGAGGAGAAGAGGAGGCCTAGTAATTGAGAGTGTGAGACCTCATGAGGCTTTGCAAAGTGGGGAGCCATTGGGAACAATGACTTGACATCAGTCTCTTGCTCTTTGTGACAATAACTCTCTGAATATCTCCACCAGGTCATCCTAGAATACTTTACACTTCAGTATCTGGTTTCCTCCACTTACTTCTCTTGGAGATTCTCAATATGGACAAAAAGTATTTGTCCATTTTTTAGGACCTCAAAAGATATTTTTTTGAATGTATGGCATCTGAGTGAGCAGATCAAACGTGCTAAGATCTTTTTAAGAGTAAAACTACTTTAAATATCCATTTCATCTCTATCACTGAATAGTAATCGACAACACTATGAATTTGACCTTTCTGCACCTCAGTTTTCTCACCTGCCAAGATTAAGGTAATAATTCCTCACTCAGGGACTTATTCTAATTTTGAAAACATTGTCATTTACAAAAGTCCCTAGATCAGTGCTTGGCATATTTAAGATACACAATTTGTATGAATTTCTCTTTTACTTTCAAAGGACTACTGGAGCCAGTCCAGGCTCTGAGGGTATGAGGGTGGCAGAGAGAGTGGACCCAAAAAGCAAGGAGGAGATGGGGAAGCAAGCTCTGAGGGCGACTTGACCGCCTGCAGTTAAACCTGCGGTGTCTCTAGGCAGGACGTGATTGTGCCATGGCGAATCAGTGAAGAAGCTGTTTTGAGTAAGAAACATCTTGGGTTATAAAACTCAAACTTGAAAATCCGAGAATGCCAATTAACCCCTGGACTTCTGGTGATCATGGTCTATGGCAAACAATGTTCTTAAACAAGACTGGAATCGCATATTGATTTCACGTTTTGAGGGGCCTTGGATGAATGATACAATTGTTTAATTGTATATGGCCAATAATAGGGAACTGATGATAGTTCTAGAAAGCACTGTGAAACAATTTGACAATGCAAAGGTTGATTTCATTTCAGTGTGGAAGTGATAAATTAGGGGTTGGAAAGATTAGAGTCAAGGAGGCCGATGATGACAATTGTTTAAAAAGATCAATCTCCCTACAAAATAACTGCTTCCTGAAATCACATCCCTGTATAATACATGCAACACAAATCTCTTTTCTCTTGAACAAATTTTGATTTGTAATTTAGATTAACTTGGAAAAAACATTGTGAACTCAACTAGTGATTGTATATTGCATGTCACTTCCTTGAGGATTTTCTTTATCTTTAAAAAAAATTTCCTAGAATAGCTACCATACCTTGCAGTTATTCAAGTTATTTTTTTCCTGATTACTTTTATCTTCCTTTGCCTGTTGAGCTCATTTTATTTAATGAGTTATTGTTTGAAGTGTTATTTATTGAGCACTTCCCAAGGGGTAAGTACACTACTACCATACATTACCACATTTAATCCTCACAACAAATCTCTGGGTACTGCTTCCATGTTGGAGACAAGGATGCTAATACTGAAATGTTTACTTAACTTAGCCAAGGTTAAAGAGACTCTGTAAGTCATTGGCTAGAGGGTAAAACTCATATTCTGTGAAGAACAAAAATCTATAGTATCTTCCTTTTGAAGTCTGGCCTAACTCAGGAAAATAAAGAAAATTACCTTTGACATCAGAAAGATTCAAGTTTGAATATGCTCTCTCTCTCTCTCTCTCTCTCTCTCTCTCTCTCACACACACACACACACACACACACAGAGTTTCTATCTATAAGATCATTTACCTAAACCATTGTCACCCTTATTAGTAAAATGAAATGAATAGTATCTACCTAATAAAGCTCAGGTTGAACTTGACCTAAAATAGCGGTTGCAGAACAACCAGCTGGATTGTTCAAAAATGGCGAGTTCCTGTCTCAGTTCTGTACCTCCTTTTGTACAAATGCCGTCGTATTTCAGTGATTAGTAAAAAGGTCTATTTTCTCTGGTCTGGTCAACTGTTCATTATGAGATAGCAAGAAAATTTTCCCATTAATCCTTGTGCTCCCAGTCCTAATTCAATGCCTGGAATTTAGGAGCTTGGCAGTCATTTAATGAACATTTAAGTAAGTATGCAAAGGCATAAATAGAGTGCCCTCTTCTGCTTCAATCACTTCTTCTAAAGTCTGTTGGAAATAATGAGGCATCCGGTGTAGAAGTTTAGAGAAGAGCCCTACTGTGTGTGTGTGTGTGTGTGTGTGTGTGTGTGTGTACACATACGGGTGTGGCAAAGAGAGGATGAGGAAACTATCTCCAGCCATGCTCTAATATGATGCATAAACCAAATTGAAGAAAATAGAAATCGAAGTTAGATCTGTGGAAAACAAAGAATGGAATATGATAACCAAGAGGACTAGTGAAGCACCAAATTAGTCTCTACACTTCCTGTTACCATGGCAAAGAGTAAAAGACAGTAAGCTACATAATTCTGATTATCAGGAAGAAACACGCCTACTTAAATTTTTCCTGGCATCTAATTATAAAAACATGTGATAAAAGGGGCTGTCAGATGCTGAACTCAGAGGAACATACCTGTAGAGAAGTAAAGGCTCAGAGCATCACAGTACATCTGTGAGAACCACTGTATACCAAGTGTAGCCCTCTCTAATCCCCACATTAAACTTGTTTTTGGCACTTGAAACATTTACCACATCCACCTCTTACTCACATGCACTTTCTCTGGCATGGGATCCACTTCGATTTTTTTTTTTCCTTTCCTGTATTAACCTGGCAAGGGATTCGACCATGCCTGACCAACGCTTCCACTCAAGTACCTAGCATTGCTGCCCTGCTCAGATTCTCTTAGTCCTTCTCTCAGCTGACTCAAGCACCTGGCTTCCTTCTTCTACCAAGAAAGACTTCTCACATTTCCTGTTTGTAGACTGAAAATAATTGCTGGGTTTATGTGTTCCTATAGCTGCATCCTCTGCAAGACTGAAGATAGACAAAACTCTCATTCTCATATTCAACTCTATGTGCCCAAAACGCAACAGAGTGCCTGTCACAGAGCAGGTGCTCAGGAAATGTAGAGAATGTGAAATTGAGGAGTATCATCTTGTTAAATGGCTGAAATAGTGCAGGACCTCATAAAGGAGACATAGTACTATCCAATGGACAATATACTTCAGAATAAGTCGTGATTTTGACATCAAAGGATGAATGTAAACTTAGACTTCAATGAGCACATTAGTCCCGATTCAAAAGAGGAATATTGCTCTGCTTCATTCTGCTGAAGAATAAATTTCAGATCCTTATCCCTGCAGTTAAATTCCTACATGAGAATATTAACTTAAAGCCATAATCTCAATGGTATCCATATTTTAAGAATCACACTTCCATACCCGTAAAAGAAGAGTTGGGCATGAATCACTAATATATGTATAACTATTTAATAATTATATACCAGAATCACTTTATTAATATAGTTCCTGTACCTTAATACATTTTGTATCCCAAACCTCTGTTTAGTCTCTTTTCACATTGTGTCTGTTCCAGCATCCACAACTCTAGACGTAACAGATTGATTGCTAAGAAATTTTTATTCCTTTTTGTTTTATACCATCTGTTCACACAGCTTTGAAAGATCTTTTGTATTTTTATTGTCCGGTATCTTGAAGACATTTAAAATGTCATCTCCTATGTGAAGACTTCCTTCATCTTTTGTGTTAATTAGTAAGTCCTCTGGGCTTTCACAAGCATTTTGCTTAGGTTACATTCTTATTTCAATATGCTCGATTTGTTTGTCCTACTAGATTTAAAACTCTTAAACTGTTAAAGACAAAGATTTTAAAAGAAAAAAAAGCTTCCTGGCTTCTTTGTGAGCTCAAATACACACGCACACAAACACACACACACACACTATATACACACAAAAAAATACATACATATATATGGTGAAATATATATACACATAATATGTATACACACACATATATTATAAAAACACATGAGTGAAGGGTATTATATAAGATATTATACATTATATACATAATACATATACATACACACATATTTACACATAAAAATAGACATACACATAGCTGGGCATATACAGATATATGTGCATACACATGTACATATGTATGCACGTGCACATATGTATTCATGTGCATATATACATGTATGCACACATATATACTCATGAACACATATATACATATATTTAGTAACATCAAAGATAGTTTTGCAAATCTAGTAACATTTACCTAATACTCTATAGTTTACAAGTGTTGTCTGATATATTATCTCATTTACTCAGACAATTTGGATTAATGTAATGTATTATATATTATAATATATATATTAGACCCTTCACCCATGTGTTTGCATAACATATAAATATATAATATATAATATAAAGTATATATTATATATTATAATATATAATATATAAATATAAAGTGTATATTATATATTATAATATATAAATATAAAGTATATATTATATATTATAATATAAAATATATAATATATAAATATAAAGTATATGTTATATATTATAATATATAAATATATTATACATTATAACATATATTTATATATTATTACACATATTAAATATTACATATATATTATACTAGATATTTTCTATATAATATATATTATAATATATATAGTATCCTTCACCCACGTGTATCTTTGAATTTCCAATGTTATGCTATCATAATTTCCAACCTAAATTCAATAGTAAATAATGTTCTTTTCTGCTGCAGTCTCTTGCATTGATGTAATTTTTGGTAACTATATGCATTGAAACTATTTTTATAAAACTATTGGAGCTGAAAGCTATGGTGTGTTTTCACCTCATCTTGTTGTTTGCCATTTACAACAATCTTTTAAAGAAGTTAGAAAAAGTGAGAAACTTCATTTGATTGACAAGAAAACAGAATCTTTAAGAAGTGGACTTGCTGATAGTCACAGGGCTAGCGAAAGGTGAGCCTGGTACAAACAACATTTAGCGGCATAAAGTGCAGTTGTCCTGTGTGTGAAAGTTCCTTAGGGAAGTAGCTGGAGGAAAGTGGGATATTTATTTCAATAAAAACAATGCAGCCTCCCACTGGAGATATATTCATCCATTGTTAAATTTTGGTCTTGAATAAACCCTAAGCTGTGTTTAAATGACTGATGAAGATATTTTCTGTGACTAATTTTATGAGACTTAAGTAAGTTAATGATCCTGAGCTCTAAGAAAAATTACAAAGATGTTCTCTTTTCCTCACATTAATTATGAGAAGCAGTTGACTTAAAATTAGAATAAATAATTGGACTGTAGTCTGAGATACTCTGCTAACCTATTGTGTTATGTAAGGTAGATTACCTGACATTTCTGGAATTGAGTTCCCTTGCTTGTTAAAAATGGGAATTTTGGAGAGGTGCTCCCCTGACAGCCTGTTCAACTTTGAAAGCTCATATAATTCCATTGTTACATTCAGCTAATGAAGTATGGGTGTTAGCTGAGAAGTGACTTCTTTTTCTTCAAAATGACTCATGTTTCCCAATAAATGATTGATCCAATCTAGTTCCAGGAAGAATATTTATTTTGGTCTGATGATGTACAGTGTGCATTTTACCAGTAATACTGGTTTCAATAGTTAATGAGCCTTGACTATTTCTAAGCGTGATATATCTTCGTCTTTCCTCAGCTTCAATGGAAGAGCACCTTGCTGTAACTGACTTAAAAAGGAGGCTGTCCACCACTTTTCATTTCAAGGAAAGTTTCTTAAACCTCAAATTCTAATAGGATTTGGCTCAAAATTAGAAATTGTGTATGTCACTTTTGACTCATGTAGCTGATTCCAATGTGAAACTGAGATTACAAAACTGATTCCAATGTGAAACTGAGATTACAAAACCCTATTCCTACTTATGATAAATGATGAGAAACACTGTATGCTTCAAACTTTGGGCCTTTAACTCACATCCATGCACACACAAATTTTGTAGCTGGCCACCCATAAAATAGGACACTATGTGGCTCAAAAGGGCCCCAGCTTAGGACAAGACATGACATAAATAATCTTTCTCTGGCCTGTTTTATTGTTTTTAACTGTTTCCTTCTCCATCTCTCTTATGATCACTCTCTCTTTTTGGATCACACTTTCCTTCTTTGCACCCAGTGACATATTTGACTTTTCCGGCACGATTATATGTTCTTTGTCCTAGAACAGATTTGTTTCCCTGTTCACTCCTTATAACCAGTAACTGAAGTTGCCCTTGGCACTGGTCAGGTTGGCCAGCTTCACGCTAGATTTATTCCATATCCCTATGAAAGAGGATTTGGTAACTGCAACACCGAGGGAGCTTAATCCAAATTGTCTGAGTAAATGAGATAATGTATCTGACAGCACCTGTAAACTATAGAAAATTAGGTAAATGTCACTAAATTTGCAAAACCATCTTTGATGTTACTACATATATGTATATATGTGCTCATAAGTATATATGTGTGCATACATGTGTGTATATGCACATGAATACATATGTGTACATGCACATGCATATATAGGTGCATGTGTATGCCCAGCTATGTGTATATCTATTTTTATGTGTAAATATGTGTATATGTGTGTGTATTAGGTGTGTATTTTTATGTGTATGCTCTATGTATGTATTGTATATGCATATTTGTGTCTGTATATGCTATATGTGTATGGATTATGTGTGCATGTGTTTGTGTGTGATTATTTTAGGTGTATGTCATAAATTTAAGTCAGTTTATTGGTGCTCTCCTTGCTGAACAGTATCTACTGCCCTATTTAACCTTATTCTTGACTAACATTAGCACAGCTCTATTCAGTTTTTGATTTCCTGTCTCAGCTTATTTCTTTCTCTAGAGGTGCAACTACCTGATTCCTTCATTGAGACATGACCCTTTCCTGCTTTCTAAGATAAGCCTTGATAGAGGGCATGAGGGATTGTTAAAGCACTCTGGTCTCATGCTCTGGGAGAGACCATTTGATGCCACTCATAACACTTGATTGGCTCCATGCCCCATTTAGATTACCTGACTTTTGCCTTGTTACTGCATATGTCCAAATCTTTAACTCAGTTCTCCCTAACATCAGAATATTCCTCTTGCCATTACAACCCCTGCCTTTGGCTAGAGTCTAGCCCCTGTACAAGAACCATGCTTCTAGCAGCTGCCTGTATTGCCCTGGGCATTATCAACTCAGGGTTTCCCAGTTGATCTCCGCCTGCCTGTTGGAACACTCCACTGTCTAATGTTCAACTTTTTTGATACTGACTGTCATTTGTGATTTAACCCTTCAGATAGCAGTGACAAAAAAAAGTGACTATTAGGTTGGTGCAAAAGTTGTTATGTGTTTTGTCATTACTTTCTATGACAAAAACTGCAATTACTTTTACACCAAAGTGCATATTTGTTTGCCCCCAGTGGATATATTTTAAGACTTTTTGCAAACAGCAAACAATAGCAAGAAAGGTGAAAATGTTGTTTGATATGATTTTCTTCTAACCCACAACCACACATAGGTGAGAAGATATCACTTTGAGATCATTGTCATTCTTGGGTTAATCAAAAGAGCAAAAGACTTTAAAAATTGGGTAGGGTGCAAAGACAGAAATTGCTTCAGGTATGGGTTAAAGATGTAAATTGTGTATTTACTTGAATATTTAAATAAGGGTGAAAATGTAATAATTTTGTATTTCTGTTTTTCTAGAAATGTCTAAATTATATCTTGGATATTTCTTTAGTCACCTTATTCTACTACTTAACGAACTTCCATTTAGCCTTACCTGCTAAAGCCTGCTAACTGCAAGGGGTTGCTCTACCTTAGAAAATCAGAGCAGATCCTCAAATATGATTGTTTACTTTTACTTTCAACAGTCTAGATGTGTTAAGCACAAGTGGTAACCAAGCTATGTTTCCCCAACCTGAAATTCCTCTGTGCTTTTCAGCAAAAGCAGAAAAATAATGAACTCTTAATAACAAAAATGAGATACGAAACACAAAGATTCTACATTGAAATGAAAGTCTGAAAATCTTACAAAATAATTTAAAATGTTTTGAAAAACAAGCATGCAATCCCAGCACTATAATATTGTGAAAAATATATTAACACCAGAATTTAAAAAGGTGCTTCTCCGTTGCATCTGAATTATTTGGCTAACCAAAGGCAATCCATAGAACCCCTCCAAACTTCAGTTGCCTCAACCAGACATTTGGAATTATCACAGATACCTTTTCTCAAGATAGGGGCTGTCTCAGCCAATCTTGTATACTTTCATATCTGATTATGCAATTTCATCTAATCCTTGTAGTAAGAGGAAAAGCTGAAATAGAAAGGTTAAAATAGTTGTTTTCTATAGAAATACAAGTCAAACTCTGATATGCTCAATTAGGATGCACATATGCACATCTTTCTCATTGCCACAATCTGGGCACACTTAGTCATAAGGCATATTGGAATCCAACCAAGCACATTAGAAATAGAGAAGTAAATACAGGAAGTACAGAACCTTGGTTTTTTCTCTATTTCACATTCTGATTCCTCTTTAATATCTCATGTACTCACTTAGCCAATCTTCTCTTGTCCCCAACTCATCAACCCCAAACCCACTACATCCACATGTCATTGTTTATTCTTAATAAATAAAAATAAAATCCTAAGCCTCCCAAACAGAAGAAGAGACCCTCCTCTTGGCCAAGGGGGACCCACACAGACGGTCTGACATGCCTTGCTATACCAACTTCTTCACTAGCCACAATTAGACATTTTTTCCTAAGGGTTAAACACAAAGCAGTTTTTTTTTTTAAGTCTTTCCATTCCCTCTTCCTTTTTTGTGGTTTCGACAAACACCTGTCAGCATTACTTTCTGATAAAAGACCACAAGCTGTGGACTAGTTCTGGCTGGTTTAAATGGGCTGCACACAGGATGCCTCTGTATCCTCTGCTTCACCTTTTGACATATAAAGCATAATTTTAATGCATTTAAATGTTAAGTCTCCAACCCAGAGTGAATATGGGACATATGTCACATCACTGTTTGTTTACTATGTGCATGTGCCCCTGCTTTGTGAATATCATATCTCCTCCTGTAACCTGGGGAATATGTACACTTAGCCAACCCATTCTATGTAAATTCCTGTCTCATCTTTTCTTTTCAAAGTGCTTTCAGTTTCTACCAGAGGCTATGCCTCCCAGCCTTCAGGTTGGCCAGCCTATAGGACACAACTTCTTGTAAGAAATAAAACTCTCCACTCCAAATTCGTAAACCACCTGATTCTTCAGTTGACATTGTTAATTCCCTGAACACAAAGTTTCTTTGCTTGGCTAAATTTTACACATTTTGGGGGTAAGTTCCTTCCTCTATATGGTCTCATAATAATATATATCTACCTCTACAATGTCCCTCAATCTATTTTATTATATTCAACTGGCATTTTGTTTTATCTCTGTTAGTAAAATGTAAGCCGCTTATGGCATAGCTTATGTCCTGTTCACTGTTTTAAGTGCCTTATACAGTGATACATCACTATGGTTTCATTGTTCCTGCCTAAACTTATGTTGAAGTTTGATCCCCAATTTGGTGGTGTTGAGAGATGGGGCCTAATGGGAGGTGTTGGAGTTATGGGGGCAGATTTCTCATAAATAGATTAATGCTCTCCTGAGGGTTGTTAAAAAGAATCTGGCTTCCTTGGTTTCTCTCTTTTCCTTGCTCTCTCACCATATGATTTCTTTGCACATGCCAACTCCCCTTCCACTTTCCACCACGAGTTCTTCCACTTTCTGCCATGACTCAATAATCGTGAGGACCTCGCTAGATGAAGATGCCCAATTTTGAACTTTCCAGCTACCAGAATTGTAAGCCAATAATCTTTTTTATTACACTACCCAGTGGTGTGTATTTTGTTATAACCATACTTAATGGACGAAGACATACACACAGTAGGTATTAAATAGCTAACTTTTGACTGAATTAATGAACACACATACATACAGACAGACACACAGACTCACACACATAGTTCACATGCCATATGCAAAGAAATTATGGAAGTTATAACCAGCTTTGCCTGGAATTCCTTCACTGGTTGGAAAATCATGACATCATGTAATCATCTTAATTTATGAACAGCTATGAATACAACTTTTATTTTTATGCTGGAAGCAAATATGCCTCCCAGTAGCATTGACAAAGTAATTACAGTTCTAATATCTGGAGTCATACATGCAATGACTAGATCTTAGTCTTCAGGGTAACAATGAACAAGTGCAACTACATAACGCTTTGTTATGTAGAAAATGTTTTTTACACATTATTATTTAATCATCCCAACAACTTTTTGTGATAGACTTTATTCATATCAATATTATCAGTCAGGATCTAAAGGAGTGATAGAAATCATGCCAGTTATTTTAAAAGAGAAAAGTATATATATACTGATTGTTAACCAGGTTTTGAGTATTTGGAAAGAAAAAAAAAAAACAGGAACAAAAATAAAAAGTCAAAATTATTAAAACTTAGAAACTCAGAGGAGGAAAGTCATAGATCTGGGAATGAGACAGTTGCTAAGGTATGCCAGCCAGCTAGTGCTGGTATCTCTAGGGGTAGGTAATGTGGCTTGTTTCGTGAGTGTTAGAAACACTGTAAATTTAAATAAACTGCTCACCTCTTCATGAAGGACCATTGCACCAGTGACACTCACAAGCACAGGAAGCACAAACAAGCATATGGAGCAAACAGGAAGGGATACACCTCCATTTTCTCCCCTTCCTTCTGGTCTTCCTCCAGAAGTCTCTATTGGCAGATGACAAAAAGAAGCCAATTTTCAAAACAGAAGTTTAGTTGGCCAAGTCATAGCTCCAGCATCACAAAGCACAGTATAAAATGATGAGTCTGCTGTCCAGATACAACATGATAATCACTGGCACACAAATGTGGTGTTTCAGAGCATTGGAGATCAGAGTTTCATCCCAAATTTTGCAATAAACTTGCAATCAGTAATGTACAACATAGAGTTCCACATTTTTTCTACACACAGAGTGCAAAATGATTAGAACGTTCCTTATTCACCCTCATATCAAGGAAAGTGTGGTGTGTGCGTGTGTGTGTGTTAGCAAACTATGGTTTGTATTTGCTGACAGTATCTAACATTGAATAACAAAGAGAAGTCTAGCAAGTTCCATTACCTTTCTAAGCCTCAATTTCTGCATCTGCAGATGCACATAATGGGTTTCCTATTGAACAAGATTGTTTAGTGAATAAATATTGAGTATCTACAATATGTAGGACACTGTGCTATGTGCCATGAATAAAATGATAACAAGAACAACCAAGGTCACCCTCTCCAGAGGTTAGAATCTAGTAGGTGCAACAGGCATTAATTAAACAACCACTCAAGGTATATGAAATAAATAGAGTATGTGATTGCAACTGAGATAATTGCTGTGGTGGAAATCCTAGGCCAAAAGAATCCCGCAGAGCAAAGGAATCTGATTTGTTGGGAGGTCAAAGAAAACTTCCTGGGGAAGGAAAGTTGGAAGTAAAATCTGTAGAGTAAGGATAAGGTGCCTAGATGAAAGGGTTGGGGAAAATGCAGGGGGTGGGAGTAGGAGACTTCCATGTGGAAGGAGCAGCAAAATTCCTGTGGTAGAGATAAAATGGCTCATTCAAGGACCTGAAAGAGGAACCATGGGGCCGAGTGATGCGTAGAGAGCAAGTGAGTAATAAAGAAAGGAGAATGGTACAAGATGAACCTGGAGAGAGAAGCAGCAGTCAGAACCTTGAGTTAATAACGGTGAGAGCTTTGTAAACTGCCAAGTGCTAAAAAAAATGTCTATATGATTATGGCTCCTGGAATAAAAAATACTGGAATTTTTACTCTTTGCCATTTGGAAAGTGGGTTACTGGAAACAGAAGGAAAGATTTAAACTGATATCTGAATTATGAAAATTTCAAAATCCATGTGTATCTCCCCCAAATCAAAGTTGCTTCCCCACCCTTTGCATTAAGGGAGCCAAGGCTGTGCAGAGGGAAAAGAACACCAACACCTTACCGTATATGTACTTTCATCAGTATTTAAAATGTAATAATAATGTGAGCTTAAAAGGTTTGATTGCTTGATCACAGCAGCTTGTTAATTAAAGGTGCAAAGAGGAGAATGATTAGAGAGGGGAAGTTTGCACCTGAGGGAGAAATAGGATTAGTTTGCCTGAGAAATCAGATTAGCGTTCCTGGCAGCAGGCCAGTTGCAAAGAAAGCGTACAGATGCTGCAGAGAAATGAAATCTGTATCTTTCCAAGCTCTCTGTGGGAGGACAGGCCTCCCCTCTACATGTCCAAAAGCAGGAAAAAACAAAGTCTTGCAGACAGCTTACCCCTGACATTGACTTGCTTCCCCAATATTAAATGTGTGTCTTGCTAATTGCTCTTGGTGGAGATAACTGTGTTTGGAATTTAGTTGGCTCTGAAGTAGGTGAGGTTGTGGAATCGCTGACACCACATGATTAATGAGGAAGGTCGGTTTCCACCTCCTCTGTTGCAGAGATTGGAGCCTCATCTCATCCTTAGGGCCCCCTGGGTCTGCCTCACATCACAGTGGCCTGTGTTTCATTAAACTGAGCAGCTTGGTTTCCAGAGGGGTGATTAGGAGAGAGATGATAAGGTGGGACAGCCTGGGAAGTCCAGAGTACAATGATAAAATATAACGTGTGTACAATAGCCAAGAGGCAGTGTGGTGAAATGAAAAAGTAGGTCTTGGAAGCCAAACATGCCCGAGTTAGAACCTTGCCTTCTACAGGTAGAAGTCCTGTGACCTTGGGCAAATTGGCTTAACCTCTTTTAGCTTCAGATTACCTATTGTAAAATGAGAATCATGGAGAATCATGAAACCTACCTTGAGGCATCTCTAGAGAATTTTTAGATAGTGAGGGCAAGCCATTCCTGGCATGGTGCTCTTGTTCAATAAGAAAAAGCTGTTGTTATCATAACAAAGTGTTTTCACACATACTCTTTAACCCTGCCTGAGATTGGCCCAGAAATCCCAGTCACCAAAGAATTTACAATCCTCACTGAAATACTCTAACCATACAGTGGGCATTCTGCCACCAATGTGTTCAGTAGGGCCACCCCCCAGAAAGACAGGAGACAGTCTCGGTTTCAGCTTTGATGACTTCATTCAATATTCCATTATCTCAGCTGTCAGTTGACACCCTCTGGACACTGTCATTCACCTCCTAAGTCAATCCCCACTCCCAACACCAGTACCCAACTTAACCTCTCAGGCATGGTGCATATTACTTGGCCCAGTATGGCTCTTTAGCAAATGCAGTGGGCACACACACATTTTTTATACCGTTTGCCCATGACCTTGTTCTTTTTTCTCCCTACACAGAATATTGGATCAAGGGCATACCTTGCCTTCCTTTCCCAGTTACTTCACTGTTAATGTTCTTATAACTCCCAGCAAGTCACACAGAGATTCTATGAAGAAGGTACAATTGTCTTTATTTTTGCTGCTCTCAATTCATTGTCAGAAAAGCTGAAGCTCAGCCATGGCAATTCACTTTTCTACAGCCAATGAGCTTATAAATAGTGATTGAGAGTTAAGTTTCAATACCTGAAACTACTTTAATGTGATGATTCCAGGATGCCTATACCATGGACTCCAAAAAGACTAATGCCACTGCTCACATCTTCATTGATCTGCTATCATTCATTCATTCAGTAATTCAGGCCAATAGTTAATTTGATTTCTTCCTTTCTCTTGTTCCCTATATCTGAACCATAAACCAACTTTGTCATTTCTGACTTCCCAGTTGTGTATATCCCAAAGTCAAACCCTTTTTATCACTTCCATCTCTACCTGGTCGCCATCACCCGCCACCTGGCTATAACATTAACCAGTTAAGGGCCTATCACCTCCCACTCCCACATGGCCCCTTATTGTCTATTCTGCAGAGTACACAAGGACATTTGATGATGCCAAATGTCTTAGTCCATTCTCCCACTGCCATAAAGAAATACCTGAGATGAGGTAAGTTATGGAAAAAAGAGGTTTAATTGGCTCACAGTTCCACAGGCTGAACAGAAAGCATGGCTGGGGAGTCCTCAGGAAACTTACAATCATGGTAGAAGGCAAAGGGTCGACAGGCACCTCTTACAAGCCTGGAGCAGGAGAAAGAGAGAGGGAGAAAGAAATGCTACACATTTAAACAACCAGGTCTTATGAGAACCCTATCACTAGAACAGCAAAGGGAAGTCCACCCCCATGATCCAATCACTTCTCACCATACCCCACTTCCAACACTGGGGGTTACACCTTGACATGAGATTTGGGTGAAGACACAGATCCAAACTATATTACTAAATATTTGCCCAGAAGACTCAGTGGTTTCTTATGGTACTTGGAATAAACCCCAAAGTCCGTATCACAGTCTATAAATGCTTCTATGATCTGGCCCCTGCCTCCCTTTCTCTCCACCTTCACATGGCCTCTCTTGCTGGCTCTGCCCAAGCTTTATATTGGCCTCCTTGCTGTTCTATAAGCATTTTGTCTCTTTTAGTCATCACTGTATCTGTACTACTTAGAGCACTGGCTGACAAAAAGTGCTCAATAAATCTTGTATTAGCACATTTGTAAAATAATATTAAAATAAATAAAGATTTCAGCCTATCAATCTTCAAGAAATTTACAGTCAGGTGGGGCAAGTAGGATCCAACAAATTAAAATACAGCAACATACACCATGATACTATCTATAGAGGTTACCAGATGATGGACATAAAGCCCATGGTGGTCAAAAGAAAACCCTGGAGTGTGACACATGTGTCACAACTACAATATTTACTACATGTTCAAGCTTTGGCAAGATAGTAAACCTCTGAGTAACTATATTTTGTAATCTGAGAATAAAATAGTACTTTTATTATTGCATGGTTTAGAGGATTCCATTACTTAATGAAGCACTAAGAACAGTGATTGTCACGTGGCGGATACCTAATAGAATTAACTAGAAGTACTAGTTGCAGTAGGAGTAGTAAAATTATTATTATCCTCAAAGCATATGTCAGGGAACAGGCAGGGTCTGGAATTTCATAAGAATAAGTTTAAAGGTTTTGATCATCACTAACATCAAGTGTTATCGTAGCCTATGTCTGCCTTCCCTGCCAGAGTATATGATAAAGAAAGCTGCTGAAAGAGCCACACACTCATAGCCCATTGGACATCTCTTTCCCACATGCAGTGCTTCCCATTCTGTAGGCTTCAGGCTGGTTGCTAGAGTTAGGGTAGCCTGGGGGATCCCAGGAAATGCAATCCTATAAGGGCAAAGCATGATAGCTTAAGAGTGAAAAAAGCCTCCATTACCCTTTCTGACACACCTTTCTCTCTAGCCACCCACACTTTTCCTGCACACAAGAATCCAAACAGAAAGTGAATAAACAGGGTCAGTTTCTTTACATTAACTGGTGAAAATGACCCTGCCAACCTTGCAGAGTGATTATGAGAATCCCACTAAAGCTTGGTAACTCTAATGTTTTAAAAAGGAAGCTGTTGTGGAGGATGAGTCTCTGTTTCAGTTGTGCAGTATGCATGAAAAGTAGTGTTGTGTAATAAATACTTTGACTTTTTCCCCTGTTTTCTCAAAGGGAAACTAAATCCTTGGAATTTCCTGAGTAATAAGAGTTGTTTTGTTATTCATGAGTACTGTGAGCCACACCTGAATTTATGATAAGAGAATGAATCAGGATAAGAGCCTACCATTAAAAACACCAACCGTGCCATTAGAGAATGAGGGATTTGACCCAGTCTGACCACCATAAAGGGTAGGACAACTGGAGAATTAGTTCAATTGTATGACAATTTATACAACCAAGTATGCCTATTTAATGAAACCCTAATAAAATTCTGGATACTAAGACTCAGTGGAGCTTCTTGGCTGTTGAACACATTGATGTGCTAGCAGGGTGATGCAAACTAATTCCATGGGGAGAGGGCACAGAAGCTCTGTATTGAGGACCCTCTCAGACCTCACTCTATGTACCTCTTCATTTGGCTCATCCTGATTTGTATCCTTTACAGTAATCTAATCATAAGTATAGCACTTTTCATTCTAGTGAGTTATTGTACCAGTGTGAACACCCTGGATTTATGTCTCATTGTCCTGGTGATCCCACTTGTGGTTCACATCTAAAGTAGGGACAGTCTCATTGGGGGCTGTGCCTTTATACCTGTAAATATGAGACTAACTCAGAGTAGCTAGCATCCAAATTCAATTCCAATACATACGTTAGTATCAGAGTAAGTCGGAAGAGCACCACTTTGGAGACAGTCTACACTGGCCAAAACCTGTATACTTCTTTGTTGTGTGGACTTGCACTAATTATTTACCCTATCTGGGCCTTAGTTCCACCACTGTTCAGCCTGGAATAATGATGCCTACTTACTGAACTACGGGCCATAGGAAAGAATACAAGAAAACCAACATAAAGTACTATGCACAGTGCACTGAGTATAATAAGTGCTTAATAAATGTTACTTTTGGTTATGACCATTGAATCTATCACACTCTATTACTCCAAGTTTCCATCACTGTGTTTAAACTTTGTGGCTACATAAGAGTTGAGGGCCGAAGACACTAAGCAGTTTGCCAGCAGGACACAGAGCCCACCACTGCTGTTGTTAGAGGTGGTCTTTAATATGAAAGGGTCAGTGGGAAGATACATAGAGTTAGACAGAAACAGTGGCAGACACAGTTTGACTTTGGCCTTGGTGTTTTCTGTGAGGCAGGGTCAGCAGCATCCTCTTGTCTCTTCAACAGTGGCTTGGTCTGGCATTAGAAAACAAACAAAACAAAAGCAGACAAAATGTTCTTTTTATTTATTTTTTGTATACTCAATAGTTTTAACAAAGTTAAACTCCTTTTAACTTCATGTCTTCATGTGACGGGTTGATACAAAGACTTGATGCAATGATGTATTGCAAAAGGGCTTAGATTAAATGTGAAACTTGGTCAGTTTCAATAATAATGCCAGTTATTCTTATTGTAGGCTGATGTGGTGACCTGAACTTTTATTCTATAATCAGATACTAAACGTCCAGATTAGCAGACAATGAGGTACTAAGACGTAGTTGGTGGGAAGACACCATTCCCCATTTCACTGCTCTTAGCACAGTTTCTGGCACATTGCAGGCACTAAATACAAATTATGAATTGTTAATATATTTTAATCTTGCAAATGCGCAACTCAAATAGATTGCATAAATACCCACAATGATACTGTGAAAATAATACAATTTATTCTGTTTCTACGGACCTTGAGAGGTTTTATGTTAGTACTGACAATTATAATATAAATCATTTTCATCTGTCACATTATGAGCTATTAACAACATTTCTTGGAAGAAAATGAAAACTTCAGAAAATATGAATAAGCCTGCGTTCCATTTTTTCAGATTGACAGCAGGAATTTTATGCCTGGTTCTGTTCATTCATCTGGGGCTTATTGCATTTATTTCCTAAGGGAAAAAGACCTAAAAAATATCAGGTTTCCTCAATACTATACTTTCCTATATTTCTTATAAGATGAGTCCAGTGAGAAACTAACTAGGGAAAGATCTCTTATTGGAAACAAGGTAATATGTACCTTTAATATTGCTTCATGTGAAAAAAAAATATACAAACATTATTCATTCAGTCTCCTTCCAAGTGACATGGGCTGAGAGATAAGACTAAATATAGATTTATATGATGATAATAATAGTAACAATTATTTTTTTTGTCGTTGTTGTTATACTAACAGAATAAATGCAATCGTCCATCTTATGTTAAAAGAAAACACAAAATGGAAAAGCAGAAAGAAAGAAGGACTTGGAGAATAAAAACTTGGCTTAAGGTCCTGATATTTTAACTCTTTGAATCAATATTGAATAATCTATACAATAGGTAACTATGATAGACAAAGAAGTTTAAATGCAACCATTATGGAAAACAATATGGGGGTTCCTCAGAAAACTAAAAATAGAACTACTCTCTAATCCAGCAATCCTACTGGGTATGTATCCAAAGAAAGTAAAACCAACATGTAGAAGAGAGTTCTGGACTCCCCTGTTCATTATTCCATATTCACAATAGCTAAGATATGACAGCAACCTCAATGTTCACCATCAGATGAATAAATAAGCATAATGTGATGTATTGACACAATGGAATACTTTTCAGCTTTAAAACGACAGGGGGGATCCTGTTGTTTGTGACATCATAGATCAACCTGGAGGACATAGTGCTAAGTGAAATAAGTCAGTCACAGAAAGACAAATACTACATGATCTCACTTTTCTATGGAATTTTAAAGAGTTGAGCTCATAGAAGTACAGAGTAAAATAGTGGTTACTAGAGTCTGCATGAGACAGGTGGAAGGGGAAAAGGGAGATGTTGATCAAAGGGTACAAAGGTTTAGTTAAACAGGAGAAATAAGCTTTGTCCATCTATTTCACGGAATAGTGACTATGATAAATAATGCATTGTATATGTGTAATTGCCAAAAGAGTCAATTTTAAATGCTTTACCACAAAAGAATGTATGAGGTGATCAATTTATTAATCACACTGATTTAACCATTCCACATTGTAAGTATATATTAAAGTATTGCATTGTATCTCGTAAATATATATAATTGTTATTTGTCAATTACAATTTAAATTTTAAAAATAAAAATAAATACATAAATTTATATATGCAAAAATACATTTTTGAACCAAAGTAACCTGTATTACTAATAATGCACAGGTGGGTGGGAATGATTTCCCCAACATCTCATAGGTTCATAAGATTGCTATTTCTTACTGACTCCTTTATCACTGCGTAATGTCTCTCTCTCTCTTTTTTTCTTTCCTTCTTCAAAAACATGGTTTGTTTGAAATTAATATAGCTAGTATAGCTTCATTTTGATTAATGTTAGCCTGATATATCTATATTCTTCTCTTTACTTTTAATCTATCTGTGTGTTTATAGTTAAAGTGGGATTCTTGTAGACAACATATTGGTGTCATTTGTTTGTTTCATCTACTCTGACAATGCCTGTTTTTAATCAATATCATTTCCAAATAAAATGAGTATGGATATAATTGCATTAATATCGTCTATATTTGTAATGTTTTCCATTTATTCAATGTGTATTTTGGCCCTCCCCTTTTTCTGATTTCTCTGATTTTGATTGAGCATTTCTTACCATTTAGTTTGTTTTGTCATTCTTTTTATTATACTTTAAGTTCTAGGGTACATGTGCACAATGTGCAGGTTTGTTATATATGTATACTTGTGCCATGTTGGTGGGCTGCACCCATTAACTCATCATTTACATTAGGTATATCTCCTAATGCTATCCCTCTCCCCTTCCCCCACCCCACGACAGACCCCAGTGTGTGATGTTCCCCTTCCTGTGTCCAAGTGTTCTCATTGTTCAATTCCCACCTAAGAGTGAGAACATGCATTGGTTGGTTTTTTGTCCTTGCGATAGTTTGCTGAGAATGATGGTTTCCAGCTTCATCCATGTCCCTACAAAGGACATGAACTCATCCTTTTTATGGCTGCATACTATTCCATGGTGTATATGCACCACATTTTCTTAATCCAGTCTATCATTGATGGACATTTGGGTTGGTTCCAAGTCTTTGCTATTGTGAATAGTGCTGCAATAAACATACGTGTGCATGTGTCTTTATAGCAGTACGATTTATAATCCTTTGGGTATATACCCAGTAATGGGATGGCTGGGTCAAATGGTATTTCTAGTTCTAGATCCTTGAGGAATCACCACACTATCTTCCACAATGGTTGAACTAGTTTACAATGCCACCAACAGTGTAGAAGTGTTCCTACTTCTCCACATCCTCTCCAACACCTGTTGTTTCCTGACTTTTAAATGATCACCATTCTAACTGGTGTGAGAGAGTATCTCATTGTGGTTTTGATTTGCATTTCTCTGATGGCCAGTGATGATGAACATTTTTTCTTGTGTCTGTTGGCTGCATAAATGTCTTCTTTTGAGAAGTGTCTGTTCATATCCTTTGCCCACTTTTTGATGGGGTTGTTTGTTTTATTCTTGTAAGTTTGTTTGAGTTCTTTGTAGCTTCTGGATATTAGCCCTTTGTCAGATAAGTAGATTGCAAAAATGTTCTCCCATTCTGTAGGTTGCCTGTTCATTCTGATGGTAGTTTCTTTTGCTGTGCAGAAGCTCTTTCATTTAATTAGATCCCATTTGTCAATTTTGGCTTTTGTTGCCATTGCTTTTGGTGTTTTAGACATGAAGTCCTTGCCCATGCCTATGTCCTGAATGGTATTGCCTAGGTTTTCTTCTAAGGTTTTTATGGTTTTAGGTCTAACATTTAAGTCTTTAATCCATCTAAAAATAATTTTTATATAAGGTGTAAGGCCATTTAGTTTTATCTTAGCATAGACAAATCATACTACTTAAAAAATATTTAGGTGTTACCCTGAAGTTTTCAATATACATATTTTACTAATTTAATTTTACCATCAAATAACACTGTACCACTTCACATTAGTGAAGTGCGATGAAAGAGAACAATTTCAGTGCCTCCCTTCCACATTTTAGGATGCTGCTACCGTGTATTTTATTTACCTGTATGATGAAATCACCCAATGCAGTCATGTTATCATCACGTTTAAAAAAAGTATCTTTTAGTTATATTTATTAGACAAATTAAATATTTTGTGCTTTCATTTTTAAATTTTAAGTCAATGTATACTTATTTTTTAATTTTCATGGGTACATAGTAGATGTATATTTTAATGGAATACATGAGAATTTTGATATAGGCATAAAATGCATAATTACCACATCAGGGTAAATGGCATACCCATCACCTGAAGCATCCTTTCTTTATGTTACAAAAAAAATTCCAATTACACTGTTTAAGTTATTTAAAATGTATAATAAACTATTGTTTACTCCGAACACCCTGTTGTACTGTCAAATACTAGATCTTACTCATTCTAGTCTTTTGTACCCATTTATCAATCCAGCCTCTGGTAACCATTCTTCTACTCTCTATCTCCATAAGTATAATTGTTTTAATTTTTAGCTTCCATACATAAGTGAAAACATGCAATGATTGCTTTTCTGTGCCTGGCTTATGTTGCTTAACATAGTGAACCCCCAGTTCCATCTGTGTTGTTGCAAATGACAGGATCTTCTTATCTTTTATGGCTGAATAGTATTCCATTGTGTATATGTACCACATTTTGTTTATCCATTCTGTATCTGATGATGGACCTTTAGGTTGCTTCCAAATCTTGGCTACTATGAATAGTGTTGCAATAAATATAAGAATGCATGCACCTCTTTTTTGTGGGGAGGGGAGGCAGGTATATACCTAGAAGTGGGATTGCTGGATCATAAGGTAGCACTATTTTTAGTTTTTTGAGGAACCTCCATATTGTTCTTCATAGTGGCTGTACTTATCTACATTTCCACCAACAGCGTATGAGGGTTCTCTTTCTCTATATCCTCACTAGCATTTGTTATTGCCTGTCTTTTGGATAAAAGTCATTTTAACTAGGATGAGGTAATAGCTCATAACAGTTGTGATTTTCATTTCTCTGATGATCAAAGATGTTAAGCACTTTCTCAAATACCTGATTGCCATTTGTATGTCTTCTTTTGAGAAATGTCTACCCAGATCTTGTGCCCATTTTTAAATTAGATTATTAGATTCTTTTTCTACAGAGCTATTTGAACTTCTTATATAGTCTGGTTATTAACTCTTTGTAAGGCTACTTTTCAGATATTTTCTTTCATTCTGTTGGTTGTTTCTACACTTTGTTGATTGTTTGCTTTGCTTTGTTTAAGCTTTTTACCCTGATGTACTCCATTTGTCCATTTTTGCTTTGGTTCCCAATGCTTGTGAGGTACTACTTAAAAAAATGTTTGCCAAGTCCAGTGTCCTAGTGAGTTCTCCTGATTGTTTTCATTTAGTAGTTTTATAGTCTGAAGTCTTATATTTATGTCTTTAATTCATTTTCATAAAATTAGATGTAAGGGTCTAGTTTTATTCCTCTGCATATCCAGTTTTCCCAGCACCATTTATTGAAGAGCCTATTCTTTCTCTAATGTATGTTCTCGGCAGCTTTGTTGAAAATAAGTTCACTGTAAATGTATGGATTTGTTTCTGGATTCTCCATTCTGTTCCATTGGTTTTTGTGTCTGTTTTTATTCTAGTACCATACTATTTTGGTTACTATAGTTGCATAGTATAATTTGAAGTCAGCTAATGTAATTTCTCCAGTTTTGTCCGTTTTGCTCAGGATATCTTTGGCTATTGTGGGTTTTTTGTAGTTTCTTATGAATTTTAGGGTTGTTTTTCCTATTTCTGTGAAGAATATCATTGATATTTTGATCGATAGGGATTCAATTGAATCTATGGATTGCTTTAGGTAGTATTGACATTTTAACAATCTTGATGCTTCCAATCAAGATGAACATGAGCATGGAGTATCTTTTTATTTTTTTGTGTGTGTCCTCGATATTGTTTTGTTGTGTCCCCACCAAGTCTCATCTTGAATTGTAGTTCCCATAATCCCCATGTGTCATGGAAGGGACGTAGTATGAGGTAATTTAATCATGGGAGTGATTATCTCCATGCTGTTCTCATAATAGTGAGTTCTCACAAAATCTGATGGTTTTATAAGTGGCTTTTCACCCTTTGCTCCTTCTTCCCTTTTCTGCCACCATGTAAAAAAGGATGTGTTTGCTTCTCCTTCCACCATGGTTGTAATTGTCCTGAGGCATCCCCAGCACTGTGGAATTGTGAGTCAATTAAACCTCTTTCTTTTCTAAATTACCCAGTCTTGGCAATTATTTCATAGCAGTGTGAGAATGGACTAATACAGTCCTCTTCAATTTATTTTATCAATATTTTATAGTTACAGTTGTAGAGATCTGCCATTTCTTGGTTAATTCCTATGTATTTTATTTTATTTGTACATATTATAAATTAGATTACTTTCTGGATTTCTTTTTCAGATTGTTTGCTGTTGGCATATAGAAATATTGTTGAGTTTTGTATGCTGTTTTTTTTTCAAACCTACAACTTTACCAACTTCAGGTTCTAATAGTTTCTTGTGGGCTCTTTAGGTATTTCCAAATATAAGATCATATCATCTGCTAAAAAGAATGATTTGATTTCTTCCTTCCCAATTCAGATACTCTTTATTGTTTTCTCTTGTCTAATTTCTCTATATAGGACATCAAGTATTATGTTGAATAACAATGATGAAAGTAGGCATTGTTTTTATGTTCTGTATCTTAGAGGAAAGACTTTTGGTTTTTCCTTATTCAGTATAATACTAGCTGTGAGTCTGGCATATGTGGCTTTTATTACATTGAGGTATATTCCTTCTATAACCAGGTTTTCAAGGATTTTTATTATGAAGGGTGCTGAATTTTATCAAATAGTTTTTCAGCATCAATTGAAATGATGATATGGTTTTATCTTTCATTCTGTTGATATGATGTATCATATTGATTGACTTGCATATATTGAACCATCCTTGCATCCCTGGGATTAATTTCAGTTGGTCATAATCAATGACCTTTTCAATGTTTTGTTGCATTCAGTTTGCTAATATGTTATTGAAGATTTTTGCCTCTATATTCATCAGAAATATTGACCTGTAGTTTTATTTTTGTGTTGTGTCTTTGTCTGGTTTTGATAACAGTATAATACTGGCATGTATTGTAGCATGAGTTTTTGAAGTATTCCCTCCTCCTCTATTTTTTCAAAGTAGTTTGAGTAGGAATGTTATTAGTTCTCTAAATGTTTGGTAAAATTTAGCAGCAAAATTATCAGGTTCCTGACTTTTCTTTGTTATAAGACTTTTTATTATAGCTTCAATCTCATTACTTGTTATTTGTCTGTTCAGGTTTTGGATTTCTTCCTGGTTCAATCTTAGTAGGTGATATGATTTGGCTGTGTCCCCACCCAAATCTCATCTTGAATTGTAGCTCCTATAATCCCCACATGTTGTGGGAGGGACCTGGTAGGAGATAATTGAATCATGGGAGTGGGTGTTCCCATGCTGTTCTCCTGACAGTGGGTAAGTCTCATGAGATTTGATGGTTTTATAAAGGAAAGTTCCTCTGCACATTCTGTCTTGCCTACCATCATGTAAGATGTGACTTTGTTTCTCCCTTGCTTTCTGCTACAATTTTGAGGCCTCACCAGCCATGTGGAACTATGAGTCCATCAAACCTCTTTCCTTTATAAATTACCCAGTCTTATAGCAGTGTGAGAAGGAACTAATAGAGTAATTTGGTACCAGTAGAGTGGGGTGCTGCTGTAAAGATACCTGAAAATGTGGGCAACAGGCAGAGGTTGGAACACTTTGGAGGGCTCAGTAGAAGACAGGAAAATGTGGGAAAGTTTGGAACTTTCTAGTGACATAGTGAATGACTTTGACCAAAATGCTGATAGTGATACGTACAATAAAGTCCAGGCTGAGTTTGTCTCAGATGGAGATGGGGAACTTGGTGGGAACTGGAGCAAAGGTCACTCTTGCTGTGCAAAGAGACTGGTGGCATTTTGTCCCTGTCCTAGAGATCTGTGGAACTTTGAACTTGAGAGAGATAATGTAGGGTATGTAGCAGAAGAAATTTCTAAGGAGCAAAGTGTTCAAGAGGAAGCAGAGCATAAATGTTTGAAAAATGTATAGCCTAACAATGCAGTAGAAAAGAAAAATCCATTTTTGGGGGAGAAATTTAAGCTGCCCACAGAAATTTGCACAAATAATGAGGAGCCAGTGTTAATCACCAAGACAACAGGCAAAATGTCTCCAGGGCATGAGGCATGTCAGAGATCTTCAAGGCAGCCCCTCCCATCACAGACCCAGAAGCCTAGGAGGAAGAAAATGGTTTTATGGGCCAGGACCAGGGACTCTCTGCTCTGTGCAGCCTAGGGACTTGGTGCCCTGCATCCAAGCTGCTCCAACCATGGCTAAAATGGGCCAAGATACAGTTCGGGTGGTGACTTCAGAGGGTGTAAGCCCCAAGCCTTGGCAACTTCCATGTGGTGTTGAACCTGATGGTGCACAGACATCAAGAATTGACATTTGGGAACCTCTGCCTAGATTTCAGAGGATGCGTAAAATGCCTGAATTTCCAGGCAGAGGTTTCCTGCAGGTGCAGGGCCCTCAGGGAGAACCTCTGCTAGGCCTGTGCAGAAGGAAAATGTTGGCTTGGAGCCACCACACAAAGTCCCCACTGGGGTACTTCCTAGTGGAGCTGTGAGAAGGGGGCCACCATCCTTCAGATCTCAGAATGCTAGATCCACCAACAGCTTGCACTATGCACCTGAAAAAGCTGCAGACACTCAGTGCCAGCCCATGAAAGCAGCTGGGAGGGAGGCTTGACCTTGCAAAGCCACAGCGGGGAGCTGCCCAAGGCTATGGGAGCCCACCTCTTGCATCAGAGTGAACTGGATGTGAAACATGGAGTCAAAAGGGATTATTTTGGAGCTTTAAGATTTGACTGCCCTGCTACATTTCAGACTTGCATGGGGCCTGTAGCCCCTTCATTTTGGCCATTTTCTTCCATTGGTAACAGATATATTATCCAATCCCTGTACTTTCATTGTATCTATTACTTATCTTTTGATTTTACAAGCTCATAGGTGCTTTTGATTTTAGAAGCTCATATGCGGAAGGGATTTGCCTTATCTCAAATGAGACTTCGGTCTTGGACTTTGGGTTAATGATGGAATGAGTTGATGGACTGCTAGAAAGGCATAATTCATTTTGAAATGTGAGGACATTAGACTTCAGAGTGGCCAGGGGAGGAGTGATATGATTTGGCTGTATCTACACCCAAATCTCATATTGAATTCTACCTGCTATACTCCCAATGTATCGTGGGAGGAACCTGGTGGGCGGTAATTGAATCATGTGGGTGAGTTTTCTTATGCTTTTCTCATGGTAGTGATTAAGTCTCACAAGATCTGATGGTTTATAAAGGGCAGTTTCCCTGCACACACACTCTTTTGCCTGTTGCCATGTTAAATGTCCCTTTGCTCCTTCTTTACCTTCCACCATGATTGTGAGGCCTCTCCAGCCATGTGGAACTATGAGTCCGTCAAACCTCTTTCCTTTATAAATTACTGTCTCTGGTATGTCTTTATAGCAGTGTGAGGATGAACTAATACAGTAGATTTTGTGTATCAAGGAATTTTATCCATTTCATCTAGATTTTTCAATTTATTACCTTATAGTTGCTCATAATGGCCCCCAATTATCCTTTGAATTTCTGTGGTATCAGTTGTAATGTCTCCTTTTTCATCACTGATTTGTAGCCTTCTCTCTTTTTTTCTTAGGTACTCTGGCTTAAGATTTGTCAATTCTATTTTTGTTTTTAAAAAAACAACTTTTTGTTTCATTGATCTTTTGTATTTTTTTCAATTTTTTTTTTTATTTATTTCTGCTCTAATCTTTATTTATTTTCTTCTTCTAATTTTAGGATTCAATTACTCTTGCTTTCCTGGTTTTTCAAGGTGCATCATTTGGTTATTTACTTGTAGTTTTTCTACTTTTTTGATATAAGTGCTTATAGCTATATTCTTTCCTCATAATACTGCTTTCACTGTATACCATAGGTTTTGATATGTTGTATTTCCATTATCTTTGAAGGTATTTAAAAAAAATTCTCCTTAATTTCTTTATTGACTCACTGGTCATTCATTAGAATATTGTTTAATTTCTATGTGTTTGTACAGTATCCAAAATTCCTCTTGTCATTGATTTCTAGTTTTATTTTATCATTCTCAGAGAACATATTTGATATAATTTCCCTTTTTTGAATTAAGACTCTTTTTGTATCTAAAACGTGGTCTATCATTGAGAATTATCTATGTTCAGAGAAGAAGAATGTGTAGCTGGTAAATGAAATGTTTTGTAAATATCTATTAGGTCCATTTGGTCTATAGTGAAGATTAAGTCTGAAGTTTCTTTGTTGATTTTCTGTTCAATGCTGAAAGTGGGGTGTTGAAGCCTCCAGCTATTATTTTACTGTAATCAACTCTGTAGCTCTAATAAGAATTTATATGTATGTTTATATACATGGGTGCTCCAGTGTTTGGTGCATATATATTTATAATTATTATATCCTCTTGTGGAATTTACTCTTTTATCATTATGTAATGACCTTCTTTGTTGCTTTTATAGTTTGTCTTAAAATCTATTTTGTGTAATATAAGTATAGCTACCCCTGCTCTTTTTTGGTTTCCAATGGCATGGACTATCTTTTTCCATCCCTTGGTTTTTTTTTTTGTTTTGTTTTTTTTTTTTGAGACGGAGTCTCGCGCTGTCGCCCAGGCTGGAGTGCAGTGGCGCGATCTCGGCTCACTGCAAGCTCCGCCTCCCGGGTTCACGCCATTCTCCTGCCTCAGCCTCCCGAGTAGCTGGGACTACAGGCGCCCGCCACCGCGCCCGGCTAATTTTTTTTTGTATTTTTAGTAGAGACGGGGTTTCACTGTGGTCTCGATCTCCTGACCTTGTGATCCGCCCGCCTCGGCCTCCCAAAGTGCTGGGATTACAGGCGTGAGCCACCGCGCCCGGCCCATCCCTTGGTTTTTAGTATATGTGTATATTTGTAAGTGAAGTATATTTCTCACAAGCACCAGAATGCTGGGTCTCCCTTTTTTTTTTTTTTTTCATTCAGCCACTGTATGTCTTTTGATTGAATAGTAATTCCATTTACATTCAATGTGATTATTGATAAGTAAGGACTTATGTCTGCCGTTTTGTTACTCATCTTCTGGGTTGTTTTGTTGTCTACTCTTGTTTTCTTCCTGTGTTTCTTTTAGTGAAGATTATTTTCTCTGGTGGTATGTTTTAATGTTTTGCTTCTTTGTATTTTGCATATCTTTTGTATGTTTTTGGATTTGATGTTACAATGAGACCTGTAAATCATATCCTATAACTCATTACTTTAAATTAGTGACGACCTAACACTGCCTGCATAAACAAATATACAAACTAACAGACAAGCAAAGTGAAAACTAATAAAACCTCTGCACTTTAACTTCTTCCTCCTGCTTTTACAGTTTTCATTGTTTCTATTTATATCTTATTATACTTTCTAGGTCTTAAAAATTTGTTGTAGTTACTTTTTATTGGTTCTTCTTTTAGTCTTTCTACTCAAAATATGAGTAGTTTACACATCACAAATACAGTGTTATAATATTCTGTGTTTTTCCATGTATTTACTATTACCGGTGAGTGTTGCACCTTTAGATGATTTCTTATTGCTCATTAAAGTCTCTTTCTTTCAATTTCTTTCGTATTTCTTGTAGGACAGGTGTGGTGTTGATGAAATCCCTCTAGCTTTTGTTTGTTTAGGGAAGTCTTTATTACTGCTTCATGTTTAAAGGATATTTTAACTGGATATACTTTTCTTGTATAATTTTTTTTCCCTTCAGCAGTTTAAATATATCATGCCACTCTTTTCTGTCCTATAAGGTTTCCACTGAAAAGTCTGCTGCCACATGTATTGGAGCTCCATTGTATTGAATTTGTTTCTGTTTTCTTTCTACCTTTAGGATCCTTTCTTTATCCTTGACCTTTGGGAGTTTGATTATTAAATGCCTTGAGGTAGCCTTCTTTGGGTTAAATCTGTTTGATGTTTTATGACTGTCTTGTACTTGAATATTGGTATATTTTTCTAGCTTCAAGTAGTTCTCTGTTATTATTCCTCTAAATAAGCTTTCTACCACAATCTCTTTCTTTGCCTCCTCTTTAAGGCCAATAACACTTAAATTTTCCCTTTTGAGGGTATTTTCTAGATCTTGTAGGTGTACTTAATTTTTTTTATTTTTATTTTTGTATCCTCTGACCATGTAGTTTTTAAATAACCTGTCTTTAAGTTTACTAATTCTTTGTTCTCCTTGATATTAAGAGACTCTGATGTTGTCTTCAGTACATCAATTGCATTTTTCAACTCATGAATTTCTGCTGGATTCTTTTCAATTATTTCAATCTCTTTGTTAAATTTGTCTGATAAAATTCTGAATTCCTTCTCCATATTATTTTGAATTTCACTGAGTTTCCTTAAAACAGCTACTTTGAATTCTAGGAAAAGTCATGTATCTCTTTCTCTCCAAGATTGCCCCTTGGTGCTTTATTTAGTTCATTTGGTGAAGTCATACTTTCCTGGATGATGTTGAAGCTTGTGGATGTTTGCAAGGTTCTGGGCATAGAAAAGTTAAGCATGAATTTTAGTCTTCACAGTCTGGCCTTGTCTCTACCCATCCTTCTTGGGAAGGGTTTCCAGGTATTTAAATAGACCTGGGTGTTGTAATCTAAAAATTTTTGGTTTATGAAATCATATCTGCATTAGGAGGCACCCCCAGCCCAGTGATGCTGTAGCTCTTACAGACATGTAGAGATACCACTTTAGCGATCTTGTATAACATCCAAAAGAATACTCTGAATTAGCATGCAGTAACTTGCTGTCTTATTTCACTTTTTTCCAAACAAACAAAATCTCTCTTTCTGTGCTGAGCTGGCTGGAGCTAGGGAAAGAGTGACATAACCACCCCTGAGGCCACCACCAGGGATTGTGCTGTGTCAGACCTGAAGCCAGAACATACTGGGTCTTACTCAAGGCCCACAGTAACCACTTCCTGGCTACCACCTATGTTCACTCAAGACCCTAGTGCTCTACAATCAGCAGGTGGCAAAGTCAGGCAGGCTTTTATTCTTCCCTTCTGGTGGTTGAGTTCTCCTTGGCCCCAGTTAAGTCCATAGATGATATCCTGGAACCACTGCTTACCTAGAGATGGAAATCTTAGGAATCTAGCTAGTACGCTATTCTATTGCAGCTGAGCTGGCATGAAGCCACAAGACAGTCTCTTCCACTCTTCCCTCCCTTTCCACAAGCAGAGGAGTCTCTTCTTATGACCGTTACCACCCCATGCCTATGGAAAGTACTGTGTGGCTACCACTGATGTTGACTCAACATCCAAGGGCTTTTCAGTCAGGTCGTGGTGAATACTGCCAGGCCTTAGGTTCTCCCTTAAGACCAATGGGCTTTCTTTCAGCCAAGGGAAGGTCCAGAAATGCCATCCAAGAGCCAAAGCCTGGAAGTAGGGATGACAACAGCCCACTTGGTGCTCTACCCAGTATGTCCAAGCTGATACCTAAGTTTTAAGACAAAGTCCCCTTTACTCTTACCTCTCCCCTCTCCTTTTCTCAAGCCTAAGGAGTTTCTCCCTGTAACTCCTACATCTGGGAATTTGCTGAGTCACACCTTAATCCATAAAGTCTCTGAGTGTCACCCAGGGCCCACAGCAAGTATTGCCTGGGTGTTTCTGCTGATTATTTAGGGTACAAGGGCTCTTTAATCAGCAGGTCATGAATCTTGCCATGACTGTGTCTTTCTTTAAAGTAGTAGGTTCCCTTCTAGCCCAGGATGTTTCTAGAAATGTCGTCTTGGAGCTGGGGCCTGGAATGCAGGCCTCTTGACTCTACCTGGTGCCCTGTCCTCCTGTGGCTAAGCTGGTATCCAAGTTGCAAGACAACGTCTTCTTTACTATTTCCTCTCCTTTCTTCAAGAAGAGGAAATGAATATCTTCCAGACCTGTGAGCTGCTCTGCGTAAGGTTGGGAAAGGGGTGGTGCAGGCACTCCTGTGGTCACGCCAGCTGATGTCTCACAGGGTCACATGCCCCCCGTGTCCACTGGCTGTAAGCCCAGCATAGTACTGGAACTTGCTCAAGAATAGTAGTCCTTGTGGCCAAGGCTGCCTTTCAAATTTACTTAGAACCTGAGAGCACTTTAGCCTGTGGTGGCAAGGCTTGCCAGAACTCAAGTTTCAGCTACTGAGATGAGTGATTTCCCTCTTGCTAGGGCTGGTCCAAATACTTCTCAATGGGTGCCCGCTGAGTTCTGCTGGTGTGGCTTTCCACTGTGACAGGGCAGCACTGAGTTCCAACACAAAATCCACCCATCACCATGCTCTTTCTTTCTGAAGCTCACAGATTCTCTTTCCACACCACATGCTTGCTGCTGGGGAATGAGAGCTGCAAATAAAAACTTTCCTTCCTACCACTTCGGTGCTTCTTTCTGTGATATGATGCTAAATCTAAGTCCTGTGATTACAAACCTGATTTTTGGTTCTCATGAAGGTGCTTTTCTTGTGTGGATAGTGGTTCAATTTGGTGTGCCTGAGGGTGATCAGTGAAGGCTTCTATTTAGTCATCTTGCTCTGCCTGCAGCTCCTATCTTTATTTTTTTCTTTCTCTGATACTCTTCCTTCATAATTTTGCTTTTCGTCAAAGAACTTTTTCTTCTTTCTTGAGGAAAAGATCTTTCAGCAATGAATTCTCTTAGTTTGTGTTTGTCCACAAAAGTCTTTGTTTCTCATCCACTCTTCAGGAATAATTTCACTGAATGTAAAATTATAGATTGGTGGGTTTTTTCTTTTCCTAACAACAATATAGATATTTTAATCAAGTCTCTTTTTGCTTGCATCATTTGTGACAACAAGCCCTATGTAATTCTTATGCTTGTTCCTCTATAAGTAAGTTGTGCCTCCACTGTGACCCCTGGATTCTCCCTGGTTTCTTCCATTGTACTATTTGTCTTTGCTTTCTTTTTTGAGATGGAGTCTCGTTCTGCCACCCAGTCTAGAGTACAGTGGTGCCATCTTGGCTCACTTCAACTTCTGCCTCCCAAATTCAAGCAAATCTCTTGCCTTAGCCTCTAGGGTAGCTGGGATTATAAGCATTTGCCACCACGCCCGGCTAATTTTTTTTTTTGTATTTTTAGTAAAGATGAGGTTTCTTCATGTTGGCCAGGCTGGTCTCAAACTCCTGACCTCAAGTGATCTGCCCACCTCAGCCTCTCAAAGTGCTGGGATTACAGGCATAGGCCACCGTGTCTGGTTGCCTTTGCTTTTCTCAGTTTGAATATAATATACCTAGGTAGAAATTTTTTGCAATCTATGTTGCTTCTCAGTTCCCTCAATCTCTCTCTCTCTGTGTGTGTGTGTGTATGTGTGTGCATGTGTGTATGTGTGTGTGAATGTGTATGCGTTTTACATTTTCAAATGTTCTTGGTCATTATTGCTTCTAATATTTATTCTGTTCACCATCTTCTTCAGGCATTTCAATTAGACATATATTATACCTTTTAAAATTTCTACACACTTCTTGAGTGCTTTGTTCTGTTTTGTATGATGTTTTCTTTCTTTCTGTTTGCCTTTTAATTTGGTAGTTTCTATCAACCTGTTTCAAGTTTACTAAGTCTGTCTTTGGTGATGCTCAGTCTACAGATGAGTCCATTGAAAACATTCTTTTATGATACAGTGTTTTTGTTTATTTCTAATATTTTCTTTTAATTACTTCTTAATTTTTTAAATTTCTGCTATCATTACTAAACTGTTACTTTATGTTGTCTACCTTTACTGATAAGTCTTAGCACAGTAATCAGAGTTGTTTTTAATATTCTGTCTGATAATTCCAACATCTGCGTCAGATCTAAGTTTGGTTCTGACAATTGCTTTGTCACTTCATACATGTTATATGTTTTTCTTGTCAATTGGCCTGACTTTTGACTTTTCATTGAAAGCAAAACATGATGTACCAGCTATTAGGAACCAAAGTTAGTTGGTTCTTAGTGTGAGGATTTATTAAGAATTGAACTATGTTTAATTTTTATTTCATTTGCAGTATTAGAGACTTCTAATTCCTCTAGTGTTCTTGTTTTTGTCTTTCTTTTTGATGTTGGGTTTCCCTAAATACTTTTCCTTAGAAAGTGTGTGTCTTGAAGCTCTTTCAGCTGGTTTATACACTGTGAATATACTGAAGTCTGATTGGTGTGGTGGTAAACTGGAGAGAAGAAGGGTTAAATAATCTTTTGATTATCTCTTACTGTTTTCATAAGCCAATTTTTCTGGGCTGTGACCTTTACCCATGTTTCTTAACCTTTGTTTTCATCCTTATATGAGATAGGATGTCTTGAGGGATCTGGAACAGGAGACATGCTCTTTGTCTAGGTGAGATAAGGTTTTGGTAAAGTTTTATAACCTAGGAAATGTGCATTTGTTATGGATAATACTCTGGACAATTCCCAAGAATTGGCCTTCATCTCCCCATCCTAGAGTCACAGGGGAGTTTGTTTGGCTTCTTCACTATGAGAACCTGGCTGGATTCCTGTTGCCAGAACTTACAAAAGTGTGGTGATCTTCCTAAGTCAGTAACCCTCAATAATTTCTCATTCGCACAATTGTCCAAACTTGGACATCAGCAATTCTTCAAAAATTACTATTTAATTTTAACAACTTATGGCTCCAGCATCTTCAGTTCTAGTAAGCAAATCTCGAGTATCACTCTTTAAATTTGCCTGCCTATATACATTTCAGGGTGGTGGCTTGTCATGCAACCCCAGTTTTCTGATAAGTCCAACAAAAGTTGTTTAATATCAGTTTTTCAGCTTTTTCTTTTAAGAATATGAATAATGAATTCCAGGCTCTTAACAAGTTGAAATTGTACAGTATATGAATTACATCTCAATAAAACTATTCTTGAAACAAACTAACAAATACAATGAACAGAAAACAGTTACAAATATGGTGGTTCGTTCTAATTATATCAATAATCTTAAATGAAAACAGTTGTTTTCATTATGTTTATTCATTTTTTTTAAAATTAAGTATTTCATGGCACGTCATACTGATTTTCCATTCATGGTGATAACATGAAGTTTATACTCTTTTAATAAAAACACTTAACTAAGATGTCAGTAAAGTAAGGAGGAATGTAATTTAGATAGCATCATAAAGACTGTGCATACATTACTAAGTTTGGGACACCCTAACTCACATCAAAGCAGCCTCCTCCCATTAGACTGGCTTTGAAATATGGCCATTCTGGAATATTTCCCATAATCCTGTCCACTTAGCACAGCTACTCAGAAACCAGGATAGGCCAGCTGGAATATGGAGCCTCCTCTGAGCTGACAAGGCAATTACATAATTCATCCAGTGTTAAAGCAGCGTTGTCTCATTCCTGCCAAAGTTTCCAGGGCTTCCTGTGGCAACCAGGCCTGGAGGTTGCTTCTGGGGGCATGAAAGCATAGGTTAATAAGATCGAGGCTTCCTTTGCTTTTCCCTGTCAAAGTTCCCCAGTCTCATGCCTGAAGGTTGAAGCTATCTGCAGGAGTGTAATTTTCAAAGCTTGACTTTAAAGACCCAGTACTAGACAGATGTGTCTTCCTAGTGCACTAAAATCTCACCAGCAATTTCTCAGAACAGAAGATACCTTCTGGCATTTTGAATATTGCGTTCTCCCACATACAAGGTGGGGAATCATGTAGGGTACAATAGAGGTATGCGTCTACCAAGCTGAGATATGTTTATGTAGAACTTTATATTTTGTTAATGAGAAATGTGATATTAAATTTGGCAGTCTTTGTTTTACATTAATAAAAACTGAAGTACTTAGAAATTGATTATATTAGAAATATGGATGTCAAAGGTGTAGCATTCCAGGAGAGCATGATGTTCAGACAATATCATTACATTGAAGGAACTCCACAATTAGGAACTGAACAAGGCCATGGTAGGACTGGGTAAGTAATTTCTCCCAGGATGCATCAATTCAAGGGCGTAGGAGAATTGTGCACTGAGTCATGATCTAAGTATGAAGAAATTTTGGTTGTAATGAGAGTGTCAAAGCTGAAGACTTGGGACCAATGGAGAAATTGTTGACTGAAGAAGCTCAGGTGCGACTCAATGGGTTGCATGTGGACAGCTGGATGAAGGAGGAGCTGCAAATAGTTGAAGAGTGGCAGGCAATGACAAGCAACAGGTCATGTGGGAATTTCTACAGTAGTGTATTTCAGGCTCTGGAAATATAAGGTTTAAAATCCAGCAGGAAAGCACCGATCTGAATCTTGGTTTTACCTTCTTACAGTGGTCTGAAGTTAAACACTCCCAGAAAGGGAAACTAAGTCAATGTCATTGAAGTTACTGGACATACTGGCTTTCACTACCATTTTTTTTTTCCCCATGAGACCTTCATTCATGGGAGCTAGACCCCACCCAAGTCTGCTTTACCCAAACCTCTATCCCTCTTGTGAGTCGCCTTCTCAAAATCTCCTATGTCTAAATGGACTTTGAGTTTTATGACTTAGAGCAGAAGTCAGACAAGAGGGGCCCACCTGAGAAAGACAGCTATTCCCCAGCTCTGTTGCCCGTGCCTTTAACCTCTGTCACCTTTACTGTAAGGAGAAAAACATGATATTCCAGTTATCCTCAGATCCAAACACATTTTTCAGCACAGTTTAACCAGAATGCAAACCTTCAAGAATACACATATTTAAAATAAAACTTGTCTTTACCTACTCTTATTCTTTGGAATGTTTGTATGGAAGAAAATCAATTTCTCTAACTCATGAACAATTCCCATCTCTATTTTCTGAATATATTATAAAAGTGAAAATAAGCTACCATTTGCTGAGAATGTATGACATAACATACATAGTTTTTTGTGAATCACATGTATTTTCTCATACAAACTTTGTAACTCTTGAGGCAGATTCAGAGACAGGAAGCACCTTGCTCAGTTACACAGCCAGTAAATGATAGAGGCAACAGTGCAACCTACACGGTTTAGCCAGAGACAGGATAATTTCCTGTGCTACCTCTCCGTAACCAGAGGCATCGGTTCTTGAAATGCACTATTTGTATTGGAAAGCCTCCCTTTCCATGCTGCCAGAATAGGACCACTCAATTACATTTCCAGTCCAACTGCCCTAAGTTGTTTTGCCATACAAACTGAGGAACAGCCAGGTGCTCAGGAATTATAGAAGGTAGTCATTTCACCAATAGCTTTGACCACCTCCCAACAAAGCATTTATCTCCTCTCCTCAAGTGCCAAATGTACATCCCATTTATTTTTTGCAACTTGCTTCCACATTATTGCTTCCTGAGCAGAGAGACAGGACAGAGGCTCACATTTGTGCAAATAACTGAGGTGTAAAGAATCTCAGCATATCTTGGGATCTACAAGTAGCCCTGCATTACTGGAGCAAAGAGTAATGCTTATTTGATTATTAAGTCATTTTAACATTAACTGGACACCACCACCACCTGCTGAATAAAAGCTCCATGAGATTAGGCACCTTGTCTATGTATTTAGGGCTACCCTCTGCCCACCCTGCTTTCTGACCTAGAATAAAGCCTGCTATATAAAAAGTGTTCAATCAAACCATACAATAAATAAACATAAGCACCAGGGCAATGGTGGGCAACATAGTGGATGACAATAAAGATTATAGTCCCTAGAGTTTCAATAACAAAAACATGATACTAAGATAAGTAATTTAGGTGAATTCTTCTATAAACAAGTAAGCAGTCGCTGAAAATTGATGGAAAGTGGGGTAGGATGATGTGATGGTTCTGTGAGACAACAACTAGGGTAGTCTGAAATACATCTAGAATGTTCTTCCCAGTTAGATGGGGCCACAACAGAGGTTCTCACCAGTTTTGCTGCTGATCTGCTGACTCACTTCACTGGCATGAAGCAGTATTTTGGCTTGCAATTGTTCTACCTTCCCTGGATTCTCATTCAGCTTTTGTGGCTCCTATCTAAATGTGTTTACCTCCATGATGATGAGATCCTAGTTTCTTCAGGATACCCATGTGCCAAGACCAGTGGCAACAAGAATAGATACAAATTTCAGTCTCTTTGTGTGCTGTCCAATTTATTTATGCTCAAAGGGCTTCATCCTGCTCAACATATTCCCTTCCTGCCTGCCTGCCTGCCTGCTTGTGGACTTTAAGCTGTAGGAAAACTGCTCATAGAGATTACTTAGCTAGATCCACAGTAGCATATGCAAAATTCTCTGTAACAAATAAGTGTGTGTGTGTGTGTGTGTGTGTGTGTGTGTTTCTTTGTGTAGTGGTTTTGTTTCTCTGGTTGATGCCTGACTAATAAGGAGTATTAGTTTAAGTATCAGACAAAGGATTTTGAAGCAGTGTCAGATACATATGGGAGAGGGAGGTCATTCTAGAAGGTGAGATTTCAGGAGCCACATAAGAATTTTGAATTGAGAAATGAATTGATTCACTTCAGCTCGACTGAGTATTGTGTCAGCCCTGGAGATCAGTCAGTGAATACAGTACGGTCTTGTTTTGGCATCGGTGAATGTGATCAGTGGGAAGGAAGTGTCATGTGTAGCATAGAACATGCCAGGTAATTATTGATAGAGTAAAAGCTGAGTGAAAATGCGCAGAAAAAGGGCCACAGAATCAAAAGTTAATAGATGATGAAATATAGAAAACAAAACATAGCGAGCTTTCTTTTTCTCTTAGTAAATTAAGGAGGAATGTGTGGTATTCTAGGACATGTATACCCCTATCTTATATAAAATATGGAGGTGCAAGAAAGATAAATTTTTTGTCTTTTCCAGCTGCTTACAGTACCACCTGGCCATCTTCAGTGGGGTCCCTGGATCATTAAAGAAGAGTTACATTCTTTGGAGATGCACCTGATAATTATCAGTCAGAAAAGGCAGGTAGAGGGCCTTGGAAATGAAATAGCACCTCCCATCACCAGGTGGCCACTTCGCAGTGATTCTCTGTTTTGAGGTCACCTCTATATGCCAGGGATTCAGTGGTTTGGAAATTAGACTGATTAGACTGTACTGCAATGACATGGTATAATCCGGCCCACAGATAGTTATAAACCACTGTGAGAAAAGACCTTTTGTGTGTGTGTGTGTGTGTGAGTCTCACTCTCTCACCTAGGCTGGAGTACAATGGCACAATCTTGGGTCACTGCAACCTTTGCCTGCAGGGTTCAAGCAATTCTTATGCCTCAGCCTTCTGAGCAGCTGAGATTACAGGTGTGCACCACCATGCCCAGCTAATTTTTACATCTTTAGTAGAGATGAGATTTTGCCATGTAGCCCAGGCTGGTCTCAAAGTCCTGGTCTCAAGTGATCTGTCTACCTCAGCCTTCCAAAGTGCTGGGATTACAGGCATGAGTCACTGAGTCCAGCCAGAAAAGACATTTTTAATTTGTCTAGATTCAGTAAACAAAAGGAGAGGTGTTCTTCTTCCAATCCGTCCTCTCTGGAATTGTGCCGTTAGAAAGTCTGGAAGACTCAGACATCTCATGGCCCAGGGTAAACACACAACATATTTTAGCTATAATTGTTGTTATGATTATAATTAAAACTTTATTTAAGGAATGGAAAGTTAGCATTTTTCACAAACATTTAAAAAATAAAAGCAGTGTAATAGAGTGGAAAGGATTTGGGTTTTGAAATTTGAAAGACAATATGGTTCAGATCTTTGCTCTACATGTCTCTGAGTCATCAGGTCTTTCCTCAGTGCAAAGGGAATGACGCTGATGCTGTTGCGAAGACTTCAAGAGCTATGGAACCTCCATACCTCCTGTGGAGTTCACATTAAACATATATTTTTTTCCTTTTAAATCTTCATCTTCACCCTACATCCCTATTCATTTCCCCTTTGGAAAAGTCACCGCTCTGGGAGGCAAATTCTCATCTATAAAATGCTTACATGAAGACGTTTTAAGGACTAAATGAGCTAATATATTCATATATAAGTGATCCACAAGCATTTAATCATATGGCTCTGGGTCAGTTATTTAAGAAACTATCTCATCCTTTAGGAAGAAGGAAAGCATTATTTTCTTATTTGCACAGATGGGAATATTCAATATGCAGGTGCATTTACCCCAAGAATAATGGCTCAATGGTCTTCTTTGATGAATTAAGGAGGTTGGTGGAAGAGGTAGCAGTATAAAGTAAAATTGTTCCCAAAATGTCATCACCGTGCAATAATGAGTTTTGTTAACTTGTTGAAAATTTCATGTAATTTGGAATGAAACAGATAGCCTGCTAAGAAAAACAAAATTAAAACAATTGTAGATATGGGAAAAAATGAATGTCTCTTTTACCATTTAATGGTTTCTAATCTGAGGAGGTGAGTCCTTTTAAATTAGTCATCAGCATAGCCTTAGAAATAACAATGCATTGAACCACAGTTTTAACATCATCTGGGATATGGAAGTGAACACTGATGTGCCATCCAGATCCTTCTTTCAGGAATGACAGGATGAGTCCCTCAGCTGCTGGGAGTGCTGTCACTGGAAAGCTAGCTGTTGTCAGCTCCCTGTGGGAATTGTCTCAGATGGAGAATACAAGCTTTCTCAAAATCACACCACCTTCCTTCACCATACCATATTTAATGACTGATGGAGCGAAGATAAAATAACAGCTCCCCCAGTCCCGAATAGAACAACTCTGAAGGGTCATCAAAGCATCAGAATCTCCCTTAGGTTGAGACCTCCAATGAGATAACTTCATAAATTCACATTTCCTTTTACCTAGTTCTGCTTTCTCAGTTACCATGAATGCAGTTCATCCCAGAAACACTTCCTAATAACCTTTCTGCTTAATAACATCTATCTAAGAGTCTGCTTCTGAAGAAATCCACAACCAGTGCTGGAAATGATCAGAGAAAGCTGATCCTGGGATGAGAGTTGGAGCTGTAGCACCTATCTCCTGCAGACAATGAGGATCCTATCAGAAATCAGGACTTCACAAAAAGTAGCAGTGCATTTATTCAAGGTTTTGTTGGTGTTGAAGTGGAATGAAGTGACATTAGAAAGCAGTTCATTATCTGGTCCAATAAATATGTTATTTGAAAAAATAGGGGGAAAATAGCCACTATGAAAACAATGAAATTGGAAATCTATAGCTAAGCCCAAGTATTGCTTAAAAAATAAATAATAAGAAGTTGAGATTGTTTAATCAGCAAGTAAGAGCTTAATGTGAAAACCGGAGGGTCTCTTTGGAACACATAGAGAGGATCTCGTCCCCTGCAGCTGTATGGCAGAGAAAGCTGCGGACATGGTTAATTACTTAATTGTAGGAGTAGTCAAACTCCAAAAATAAACTCCCAACTAGGAACATCTTTTATGCCATTCCAGAATTCTGGTTATGAAAGAATGAGATTCTGATTCATCTTAGCTGATGCATGAAAAAGTTTCGAATCTCTATGTTCCCTGGAATCTTCTGATCCTGCAGAAGTACCTACTGTCCTATTGCTTGAAGATGATACGAAACTTCTTCCTAGAAGGACAACATGTCCGCCATGTAGATCCTCCCTCAACTCCTCTCCTGGATGTTAGGCCAATAACTAGGGTTAAGTTACAACATATTCTGATGGGACAAATTGGTCCTTGTAAAGGAAGAAAGGGGCTATGCATCAAATAAACTGTAAGACCTAACGAACCTCAACTGAGAGCAAGTTGGCAAAGGTCACATGGGTTTGGATTCTGAGGGTGCTATACAAAGATAGGGTGAAGAATTTAAGATTAAATAGGGGGAATTTATCAATTTGAGAAGACTCTTCCAAGTCATATGTCTTGGCAAAGTCCCCAGGAGATAGTGCAAACATGCTACAAGGCTAGTTCTAGATGCATGGTAAAATTGGTGGCTCACATAAGTATCTAGAAATGCCTGAATTGCATTGCAGATGGTTCCAGACAGGATAAAAAGGATGATACAAGTAGGCATCATTAAGAACATATATTGTGTAATACTGGACCCACCACTGCCCCCTGACTCCCAGCAGATGATTATGTTCCACAGAAGACCCTGGAAGACGTATCATTTACCAAAATAATAAAGAATGCACAAATAGGAGGTACATCACCACCCTGAGATTTTCAATAGTGGCTCTTTATGTCAGGCACACACTACAAAAAGGGCATTAAAGAATGAAACTCACTCCTAGAGATGGGGTTAATAGTATCCTGATACAAATTAGGCCAGGTTGTAGTATTTAACCTTCAGATATCACATTGTTATGTGAAGTCAAGATCTTTTCTTCAAGAATGAAGGACTTAATCCCCCAACTTCAAGTCCAAAGACACATTTCCTTCCTGAAGAGACCTGCCTCCAGCGACTCTTAGACATGGAGGTATAGTGACTGAACCTCCTTACCTCATCTTGGAACGACTCTCAATGATCATTTGAGGTTTCAGATTTCCATGGGGCTGGCTAAGGACTGCACTGAGACTGCACTGAAGGTCAACCTCTCCTCCTGCATGAACATACTTTTTTAACCATTATCTCACAGTCATTTATTCCATAATCATAAGAATTTCTTAATATAAAGCTCAGTCATGGAAATCTCTCTCTCTCCCAGGGAAGCCGTTTGGTAACAAGTGTCACTTACATCTACATTGATGGGGCTGTCCTATTTTACACGTGTGCTTTTGTCTTAGTTTTTCAGCTCTCTGGAAAACATTTGTATCTCTGTGTCTCTAAATACTTATTTTTTTATTTATAAACAATGTAAATATGATGTCCTTCTTAACTCTTTTCTTCATGTTGGTTTTATCTCTTTATTTCTTACTATAATAAGAAAGTTTAATATTTGATGATTATCATTTTATGCAAGATACTACGCTAAAATGAAAAAAACTTGCCTCGGGTCCTCATGCATCCCCACTATTTATAGAGCTTGAGCATTCAGGTATATTACAACCTCTCTGAGTTTCTGTGTATTTAACTATAGTTTAACAGAGAATGCCTCCCTCACAATAATGGAGGGTTTACATTTATATGGCAAGAAACTATGTAGTTTTTAAAATGGTACAAGGGACACCAAAGAACTGTCATTACCATAGGCATTGGTTACTCATGAAAGTAACATCAGATCCATGGGCAAAATAACAAATACAAAATGGCATTCATGTTAGTAATAATCCGTAGAATTATTTTAAGTCATTTCTCATCCATAGCTAAGATATGAGCTTTGGAATCTGGAAAAAGTTAGATTTGACTTCTACCTCTACCATTAATTTCTGGGTGAATTTGGAAAATTTAGGTTGACCCTTTTGTGACTGATTTTTTAAACCTATAAATCTATAAATAAATGCTATTTATTTCACAAAATTTTTGTAAGGACTGAATGAGGTAATATATGCAAAGTACTTAGTTAGCACTTAGACATGTATATGCTAAGCCCTAAAGCAATGAGAACAATTATTGGTTTTATTTTATGAATTGCTGCTATTACCATAAATCTTTACTCCATACCTATGAGATAGATAGGAATGAGATTATTAGTCCCATTTAGGACAAAGAACAAGAAATAAAGTAAGTTTCTAGTCATATAGCTAGAAAGTGGTGAAGCTGGATTTTCAGCCAAACTCCTTCATCTTCCTGTATATATCATGTTCATTCCACTAGGCCTGGTCCTATAACAGACTTGGGATCTAAACAATACTACTGAACAGGAGTTCAGGTTATGTTGAGTGTTAAGGTGTTGGGTGACAAAGGTGTAAAGAGTCTTAGTCCTTAACTTTTGGAGAAAATTTTAGCTTCTCAGGATTCTCTATCATCAAGCCCAGTGGTTCATTTAATGCCTCCATCGCTTAAGCCATAACCTGACTTCTGATTCCACAGGAGTTTCTTACATTAACCTTTTTTCTCAACTCAGCAATTGCTCTCTTGTTGATGCCTTTTGAGGAATATCTTTTATATAGAGTTGTTTGGCCTGACCTGACCTGGGAAACAAAACTCCCCTCACAAGCAGAAGAAGAAATAAGGAAACAATAACATGTGTTTGATTGCACAGTATACATTATAGGGGTTATCGTGATGTTAGTTAATATAAACACCCTGTGTTAGAGTAAAAGGAAGGAAGGAGGAAAGAAGGAAGAAGGAATGGAGGGAGGGAGGGAGGAAGGAAAGAAGGAAAGGAGGGAGGGAGGGAGGACAAAACAAAACACAAAGGCCTAGAGTGGGAAATAAACACAGTTTAACAATCCTTTTTTTATGCCTGTTATTTAATAAAATGTCATGGCTTGGAGAAATCATCCACCCTCTCCTGGAGCCATATGATAGGAGCTCAGAGCATTGTGGACTGTCTGAGTCTAGAATTGCTCTCCCTCAACAGCACTGGGACAGTCTAAAGTGGGATATAAACCAGCAGTGGGATATAAACTCCTCCTGGCTGAGGAAACCTCTTGTTCCCCACTACGGGACAGAGCCTTCTCATTCTCCTAGACTACATTTCTTCCTTTCTCTGGGAAGCCTTCTTTGATTCATCTTTCAGCAAAAACTGCACATTTCCTTTGAAATGTCTTTTGCACATGTAATACAACAGTATTCACACTCAACTGCAAAACAGCTTTACGTTTCTCCTTTTCTGCTGGAACATTCAGGCAGTAGAGGATCAACTCATCTGCCTTTTTTCAGTGCCTAACATAATGTCTGGCTGATATGGTTTGGCTGTGTCCCCACTTAAATCTCATCTTGAGTTGTAGCCCCCATAATTCCTACATGTTGTGGGAGGGACCCGATAAAAGTTAACTAAATCATGGGGGCAGTTCCCAGTTCTAAGGGTAGTGAATAAGTCTCAGGAGATCTGATGGTTTTATAAGGGGTTTTGCCTTTCACTTGGCTCTTGTTCTCTCTTGTCTGCTGCCATGTAAGACATGCCTTTCACCTTATTGTGAGTCCATTAATCCTCTTTTTCTTTGTATATTACCCAGTCTTGGGTATGTCTTTATCAGCAGCATAAAAACAGACTAATTCACTGGCAAAGTTGGTGCCAATTTAGTGCTAACTACATGAATACAGAGAGAGAGAGAGAGAGAGAGACAAAGAGAGAAAGAGAGAGAATTAAACTGTGGTCTTAAGTTATCTAAAACATAAACCTTTATTCTGTGTTGTATTTCATTATTTCCACTGCTGTTTTCGGTATATATATTCAAGTGGAGGAAACAGAATACACATGCAAGAGACAGTCACTTTCTGAGAGAGCTGAAGACCATTTGATGGACCACGATAAATTTCATCAAAGGAAACAGAGCAGAGAATTGACCAATAACAAACAGCTGTAAATGAAAGAACTGTGGGCAAGGTAATGATGAAGTAATTACCCTGGTTTTAACTCAAAGTCTAAACTTTTCTAGTATCTTTTAATGAAACACTATGTTCTGCCTACATAAATCATATATTTCTATTATATGGTTAGTTATAAAATGCCTATTTATGTAGCTGAAAAGAATGTCTGGCAGCAGGTAGGTGCTGATGGGGATAATTTGGGGTCCAGGCAAACTATCTGCATTGAAAGAGGAAGAGAATCTGCAGCATTTTAATGAAATTTTGAAAGGAAACTAAATTAGGTATTAAAACGAAGTATAATTTCTCAAGCTAAGAATAGGAAAATAATATATTGAGTGGAGCTTTTTATAGCTTAGAGACATAAGAATAAAAGTTTAACACAATTAAGTTATTCTTGATGTGACTCTTGAGCTAGAGATATCATCTCTTTCTTATCCTAATTGAGTTTCTCTATCTCACTTCCATTAATAATGGTTAGACTAAGATACTGGTCAAGTGGAAAAATGACCATAAATGTTCCCTTAATCTGTAGAGGATTAGGTACTTCCAGAATGTACAGAATGATGATAACATGACCCTTGTTGACCTAGTCCTAAAGAAGAAGATGAATTTTAAGAAAAAATTTAAAAATAATATGTTCTATCTCTTTAAGGTTTAGATACAAAGTCAGCCTATTGAGCAACCTTTGATGAAGCATTGTTATGTGTGAGATACTTTGCAAGTGCTATGAACAAAAATCAGTGAAAAACAAATAAGCAAAATACAATAAAATGTCTCTACCCACCCACCTAAAAACGGACAAAGTAGGAAGAAAGACACATAAAACAGGAAAGAAATGATGCAAATGCTATATGTTGTACAAGTCTAATCGAAATGCGTAAGATGTTCTGGAGAATTCCCAAATGTAGAAATAACCAACGTTTCCAAGGTGGAAAGGGAAAGAAGGGTGGCACTGGAACAGATACATTAAAGGGTAGCCAAGTGTTTGAGGGGACAGTATATGCCACCCAGAGTATCTTCTGACAATTCCGAGGAAATATGCATAGTGGGTAACAAAGTAACATGTCTTGGGTATGTTCGAGGAATCTAAGTGTCATGGTGAGACTAGAATCATGATGAGAGTGGGTGTGGAAGGGGCAGTGCGTGGCTCATCACATCCTGTATCAGTTCTCTATTTTTGGCATGTGGACAACCACTTCCCAGTCTCCTTGCAATCCGAAAGAACCACATGACTATTTCTAACCCATAAAATCTGAGCAGGAGTAACACGTGCTCTACCTGAACTGTGACTTTGAAAAGCCCCTTTTCCATATACTTCTTCAGTGCATTTCTTCCCCTAAGGCAGTGAGCATGAGAGCCCTCGAAATGAAGGTATCAAAAGGTTAAGGCAGGTTGGTTTGTTGAGTCACCACGTGAAGGACCATTGCAAAGAGAGTCATCTACAACAGAATTCATGTAAATTGTGTTGTTAGGTGGTGCTTTTTGTTAAGCCATTGAGACTGAGGAATTGTTTGTCACTAAAGCATAAAGTTGTCCTATTCTGACTAATAGCAAGGGTGGTGGTGAGAGTTGAACCCAGAAAGAAAGGCAAATGACATATCATGTAACAATTCAATAAACTCTCCTTTGACTTCTTAATGAGAACTAATTATTTTCTCTGATGCTTCCCAAGCGTCTCATTGGTTTTCTATTCAGCACGTAATTCCTTCTGCAGTCCCTATTGTTCCTTGCTGGTCTATTTTTCTCATTATATTATACAATAACATCATTCAAGTTATGCCTAATGTAATAAAACTTCCCTGAATAACAAATACACTAAAATTTGAATACCATTCACTAAGAATATATAAATATGGAGCATAACAAGAACTCTTAGGTGGAATAAAGTAGCACCAACCGTATAGTCTACGCTATTGGAAGATTCAACAAGGATTTCTACTTTTAAGTGAAAATTTAACTTCTCAGGACAAGTGTATTTTTTTCACAACTTTATTCAGGTATAATTGGTATAACAAAAACTGCATATGACTAATGTGCACACTTTTGTGTGTTTAGGCATAGGTACACACTCATGTTAATATAACCAAAATCCAGGTAATAAACGTATCTATCACTTCCAAAAGTTTCCTTGTTTAGCTTTGTAAACTTTCTTTTTTTTTTTTTGCCTTTTTTGTTTATTTAATTTTTATTTTTGTGAAAGTAGTTAACATGAAATCTACCCTCTTAACAAATTTTTTTAAGCCTCCTATTCTTCAGCAGATGTCTGGAACTTACTCACCTTGTGTAACTGCAACTTTATACCTCTTAAACAACAACCCTCCCTATTCCCTTCCCCCATCCCCTGGTAAACAACATTCTATTGTGTATTCCTACAACTTCGACTATATTAGATGTCTTACATAAGAGTAATCCAATGATGTTTATCATTCATTGACTAGCATTTTGGTGTTTTTCAGTGTGTTTCTATTTCTTCTTTCAGCAAGTATCAGAGTCTCTGTACGAGGATCAGGAGCTATAGAGGGAGTTGAAGATACAATGACCTTACTCTACAAAAGTTTGAATTCCCAGACTCCAAAGTATGGTTTCCAAAGCACAGATGCAGCCTCTGTTACTTCCACAAGTAGTATTTTAGCCTAATGTGGATCAGATTGAAACACAGAAAAAGCCATGTCCTGCAATGTATCAGATGACCCCATCAAAGTTCCACAGATGGTCTTTAGGAGGCCAGCCATGCAATTATTTGCTAAATTAGATGTTCGTGTGTATAGGCGTGTATATTTGGAAAATATATTCAAAGCTTTCTTTGGGTATTCCAAAGAATGGTCCACTTTGCCATATTTTTAAAGAACTGCTGATGCAGCAGGAGGCAGACATATATAAACTTCTTTCAGTTTAATGTAGTAAGTGTAACAATAAATATAAAGACATTTCTGTAGTTTTATAGTGGAGTGAGTGAGGGCCTTATTACTATGTAATCAAGGGTTATTTTGGGGGATCTGACTGTTTTATATGTGACAGTTCCCTTATTAATGTACAAAAATTTGAATGATAGTTAATTATATCATTTAACAGTTGGGCATATTTGCAAATAATTAATTTTTAATTTATGTAGAAAGTCTAGTGATTGTTAGACTTCTCATCAATTAGTGATTGTTAGACTTATGTAGAAAGTCTAGTGATTGTTAGACTTCTCATCCCCCTGTAGGAACTGTAGTCAAAGTTCCTACAGGGGGAGCTCTGCTCTGTAAGCAGTGAACTCCCATTGCCCAAAACATTCACAAAACATTGTCAAGCTTCAACTAAAGATGTGATTTTTTGACTTTTTGATAGTGATAGATCACCATACCAAATCAGACTTACTCTCTGCTTTTACTATATTCTATGTGTATCAGGTTTTCCTGAATGCAAATACAACATAAAAGAATTGATCAGTTAATTATCAGCACTTTATGCATCAGAACAGGGGAAGAAAAGCCATGTATGGCTTCCCACACCTCAATTAATAGCATGTTCATTCCAGTCATTTTCTCTGTCTCTTTCTTGGGTGCCTCACTTTCAGTTTATCAAGAAATTATCTTGTTTCTACCTTCAAAATATAGCAGAATCTGACCAATACACAACATAATCAAACAAAAATCGATAAGAACTCCTTGATCTTCTATTCCTTTCCCCACCTCCACCCCACCCATCTTTTAAGGACATGCCAGAGTTACCACCTCCATCCATGTCTCCTTTTTTCCAATGCTATCATCTTGATCCTGGCTACCATGACCTCTCACATCCATGTATAAAACTGACTATTGTCCATTGCGTATAGACATGAATAGAAACACATCATGTGAAATGTCTGATATAGTTTTCCTGTGTCCCCACCCAAATCTCATCTTGAATTGTAGCTTCCATAATTCCCATGTGTTATGGGAGGACTTAATGAAAGATAATTGAATCGTGGAGGCAGTTTCCCGCCATACTCTTCTCATGGTTGTGAATAAGCCTCATGAAATCTGATGGTTTTATAAGGGGAAACCGCTTTCACCTGGCTCTCTCATTCTCTCTTGCTTGCTGCCATGTAAGACATGCCTTTCACCTTCTGCCATGATTGTGAGGTCACCCCAGCCACGTAGAACTGTGAGTCCATTAAACCTCTTTTTCTTTATAAATCACCCAGTCTCAGGAATGTCTTTACCTGCAGCATGAAAATGGATTAATACAATGTATATCTACTCCAATGACTTTCCAAATGACTTAGAATAAAACCCAAAGTGCTGTCATAACCTTCAAGGCTTGCCTTTATCTGTGCCATTATGTCTCCTCTTCAGGTGCATGTCATGGCAGACCCTGTTGTGCTCAGTGGATTTCAGTCATGGTGGTGTTTCCTGTGTTTTTGAATCATTGAACATGTTCTAACCTTAGGGCCGTTGTAGTTGGGATTCATTCTCCCTGGAAGGCTCTTCCTCTACCTTACACTATAGCTCACAACTTTTCAGTTCTCAGTGAACTGCACCATTGAAAATACTTCTTCCCTGACTGTCCAGACTAAATTACTTCTGCTTTCACCTGATCACCCGCTCTCATATTATTCTGCTGTTTTATAAACATTATTACTCTGAAAAACTTGTTTATTTATTTCCTACTGTATTATTCATTGTCAAATGAAATTTAGGTCCCATGAGAACAAGAACTTTGTCAGCTTTGTGCTGCTGAATTACTAGACAGTAAATGCCGTACATGTAGCAGCACAAAAATTGTTGCGTGAATAAATGAGTTAGGTTGAAAGGCAAAGTATGGTGATAAGAAAGGAATTAAAAATACTCAAGGGGATCTTTCAGGTTTTAGTTCTGACAGATAAAGAGCTTGGAAGTCATTCTACCTGTTCTCCTAACAAGAAAAACACAACTGAACAAAGTGAAAATCAACGAATTTTCTTAGATTCATCGGAAAATTGAGATCACTGGGCAAACAATCGCCCTAAATCTAGGGAGGCAGATGGACACACAGAATAACAGCTAAGATCAGCTTACCTGTAACAGTAGCTTCTCGCCCTAGGAGCTGCTAAGTATATGTAAAGGTAATTTTTACAAATGCGTACACCTAAGAGTGCGGTAGTTGGAGAGTTCAGAACTCCCGGGGAACCAATCTTAGGGAGGCTTACACACATTTCCCAGGTTTTACCTGCAGAAGCGCTACCAGATTTTCATGGTGATGATGATCAGAAAAACAGCCTCTTTATTTCTGGGACAGAAAAAGGAATAAACAAAAAATACAAAAAGCTGAAGCCTCTGGCATCTATAGCTACAGCAGACATTAAACACGGCCCAACTTCTAGCCAGATTAACATAGAACTTATACTAAAAATCGAATTACCTCAACTCCTGAGAGAAGCATCAATAGATGGTGCACAGAGAATTTTTAGGGCAGGGAAAAGACTCTGTATGACACTTTTAGGGATACACACCATTACACATTTGTCAAAACGCATTGAACTGTGTAACACAGAGTGAAACTTAAACTACAGGCTTTAGTTAATAATAATGCGTCACTATTGGTTAATTAATTTTAACAAATGTAGCACACTTATGCAAGAAATTAATAAAAGGGAAAACCGGTTGGTGGGGGGGAGTTGTATATGGGAACTCTCTGCACAATTTCCTCAGATTTTCTGTAAAACTACAACTGTCCTTAAAAAATAATGTTCACTTATTAAAACCAAAAAAGACCCCCAAGGATTTGGGTCTGAAAAACTGGGGAAAAAATGGTGAAATAATTTTGGCACTCAGAAGGAGTCAAAGAGGGAAGGAGAACGCACACATTTATTTATAGACCCTTTTCTGCACTGGATGCTTCAAGAATCAGAGCACCAGTCATTTTAGATATAACGATTAAATTGCCAAGATGATGTAATAGTGCAATGACTGCTTTTAAGTTATTAATCCTGGAATTTCACATATTTTTGTAAGTATAAATGCACTTGCACTCCATTTAGTGCAGATGTTTATAACATATTCTGGAAATCTCAATGAATGGGGAGTGGTAGACTTTTTTAATGGAACATGGCTGGTAAAAGCTGGAAGGCTGTGTAACTTGAGGGGGACATGATCCAGGAAGCTATAATAAAAACAGCTGGACATAGTTGTTGAGGAGAGGAGGCCAAGAAGAAGAAATAATCCTGCTCAATGAAGAGGTAAAGCACTGTGATTTGGGGGTGAGGGCAGCAGAAGGGAGAGAGCAGCAGTCGGTCCCCAAGCATGAAGATGTTATATTCTTTTTTTTTTTTTTTTTTTTTTTTTTTTGAGACAGAGTCTCGCTCTGTCGCCCAGGCTGGAGTGCAGTGGCGCCATCTCGGCTCACTGCAAGCTCCGCCTCCTGGGTTCATGCCATTCTTCTGCCTCAGCCTCCCGAGTAGCTGGGACCACAGGTGCCCGCTACCGTGCCCAGCTAATTTTTTGTATTTTTAGTAGAGACGGGGTTTCACCGTGTTAGCCAGGATGGTATCGATCTCCTGACCTTGTGATCCACCCGCCTCAGCCTCCCAAAGTGTTGGGATTACAGGCGTGAGCCACCGCGCCTGGCCAAGATGTTACATTCTTTATCACAGAGATGTTGATTTCTATCGTACTAAAACAAGGTGCAATTGTCTAAGGCCACAGCAGCCTCCTCGCTCAGATATTCAGGAGATGTGGAGGGGGGTCATCTATTGACATCATGGCCCCGTTGTGCAGTTTCTGTCTATGCAGACAACTCTGGCTATGAACAGCTAGAGGTATAAGTGCTGGTGGAGATTGTTGGAGGTGATCCCTGAGGAGCTGTGCATAACTGACTCTGCCTCAGAAGGCACAAGCTAATTTTGAACAAACCCCTGTGCTGTCATCTGCTATAACAAAGCCAATTTAGATTAATCCTTGAACTGGGATTCCATGTGCATAATACAGTCTCCAAAACAAAGAAAGGCAGACCAGAGACATTAATAGTATCCAAATGATTGCTTAGGTTTAATGTGAAGCTCTTTTTAAAATGTCCAATTTTTAATCTCAACTGTGCAAACAAAGCCTCCACCAAAGGATTAAGAGCCTTCAAGAGTCTGCTACCAGCACAAAGAGGGCCTGTATTTTAATTAAACAAGGGGTGCCCATCCTTCTTGCCTGTTTTGACCAGATGATTTGGCTGCTAATTAGACTTTAATTAGAAAGAAAAAAAAACAATTCAGTGTGTTTTTCTTCAAAAGACAGTGAGAAAATAAACCTCAGATAACTTTATTATCATGGTTTTGTAAATAATGGACCAATGGCTGCTTCTTGAATTCACTTATGATTACAGATTTAGATTTAAATTAGATTGGACTTCAGTTCGCCCAATTTATCCCCAGATGTATCTCACTCAATTATTGTGTTCCATTTACTATATTATGATAGTCAAGATCAGGGGTTTGGGATTATTACATTTCTTAGTTCCAGCTCCAGATTGTGACCTTGGATAAAATATTTCGTATTTCTGAGTCTATAAAATGAAAATTATGATATAATTTATTTCATAAAGTTTGTGGGAAGATTGAATGTAATATGCATGAAAGGCATATATTGCTAATCCTGTACATATACATTTAGGAACTCCTCAGGAAACCTGTGGCCTGGTAAATGTCTTGATAATATGGTAATGTATAAAAGTAACCTTTTCAGAGGTCATGGTACTGGAAACTAGAAAGACCTAGGTATAGGCAACAGACTGGGGTTCCCATCCATGAGCAAATGGCCTCATTGCTAACCTGTTCTGACATGGTGTCCTCTATACTTTCCTCTCTGTTTTTTTTCATTGGTTTCTTCCTCAAATTCTTCATACTTTGAAACACAGAAATGTAATTATTAAACAAATATTTATTGAGTGTTTTTGATGTGTCAGGCCAGGTGTTTGTCGTTGGTGATACCGTGCTAGAAATGATAGATATTAGTACTCTCTTGTGAGGCTTACAATATGTTAACAGAAAAAGCAATCATTTCTTGATGTCAATGCAGCTTGTGTTTTATGGCAAGAACTTTACATGCATTATTAATTCAACTCATTTTCAGGCAGATATTGCTGTAATTATCTCACTGTTGAAGAGACTAAAATGTAAGTAACTTACTCAAAGCTACAGCCTGCAAATAACAGAGACTTAGACCTCCCTTGCGTTGATGACTTAATAGGTTTGGAGAATACATTGAGTATTCAGGTTTTTGACATAATGAATTGTAGATGCCTATTGGACATTTAGTTGAAAGCTTCAAACAAGTAGTTGGATATATGTACCTGAACCTCAGAAAAGAAAACTGGAAATACAGCTCTAAGTTATCAGCTCAAAGGAGGAATTTGGAGATGTGGGAATGAATGACTTCACCTAGGACTGAACAGCAAATAAGGGACTTATGCAAAATATCAAATGTCAGTCTCCACTTCCAGACATTTTTATTTAATTGGTTTACAATGGAGGATGAATGAACTATTTTTACAATTTTTCATGTCGTTTGAATAGAGATAGGATTGAATGCTATTGACTTAGAAACACAATGAAAAAATGAATAAAAAAAGAGAGAAGGCTCAAAGCAGTCCAGAGTCTCAACTCTAATATGAAAATTAATGTAGAAACAAAAAGGGCATCAAAGAGACAGATGAGCAGTGGGAGGAGGTAGACAGAATGCCAATGATGAGAGTGGGAATTCGAATAGCAACATTTACAAGTACAGAATATGGCACCGAGTGGGAATTTGGGGAAAAGAGAAAACGACATTCCAATTGTAATGGACTTCGTGAACCATAAAGAAAAGATTGAGAATTTATAGGAAAGTCCTATTCAGATCAATCGGTCACTCTACACGTTTGGGTCTTGACAGCCACTGCCCCCAGACAGACTTCAGCCCATCTCCTGTTGGCCATATCTCAAGGTCACACCAGGTTTCCATCCATAATGCAGAACCAGGTGACAGTTAATTTAGGTCATCAGATACTGTCTGGGAGTTTGAGATCCATCTACTTTTTCCAATCATCAATTTAAAGAAGCTGACATCACTGTAAATTTCTTGCAACGAGCTGCCACTGATTGAGTGGGCAGGCACAATAGAATTCTCCAGATTGATGACTGGAATAACTCAAGAAAAAGATCTCACCCTGAATGCCTATGGAGAGATGCGCGGGAACAAAATCATTTAGGGAAAGGGCCATTCTTTGATTCTTCGTTTGTCTGTTACACTGCATAGAGTGTTGTGCTTTGTATTTTTTAATCATATTTGAAGTCATAATTTCTTTCATAAGATAGGCAATCCCTGAAAAGGCAGAGTTAAAATGTGCTGATTATGTAGGTAATGAGCACAATATGTATGAATAACCACAATTTAAATCCCAGTTTTATCACTTACTAGTTCTGTTATTTGGAGCACATTATACATACTCAAAGGCTCAGTTTTCTGACATGAAAAATAGTGGTAACAGTAGAACAAATATTACAAGGGTGTCAAGAATTCCTGGCATGCAGGTAGGGCTCAATAAATGTATATACTATTGTAATATTATTGTTGTCAATAATGTTTCTCTTTTACCTTAGTTACCAGGAAGTTTGAGATCAACTGTGTTTTCTACTATGTACTCAGCCCTGAGTTGTGACAGAAATATCAATTGTAGAAGATGAAAGTTCTCTGTCCCAGAGAAACATATACACTGGTGAAAGGTGCAAACATACAAAGAGATAACTCTTTGTTGCTGGTGCTGAGTACACCACAGTGTTTCCAGGCTCTATAAGAGCATTTATTTACTCATCACAAAAATAATTTTCTGTGCTTCTCATGTGTTAATTCCCAAAGTACCTGGCACATAGTAGGTACTCAATATGCAGCCTATGGGCTGAATGAGCTGTTAAATCTCTATCCTAAATTATTCCTTTAGGGTATGTAAAAATTCCAGATAGAACACAGCCTCTATGTCCTATGCCACATTATATCTAATGAATTAACATTGAAAGTGCAACTTTAGAAAAGAAAATTTCTCTCTCTGTTTTAATTTGTGTCAACACTTTCCATTTCATAAGCATAATCCATTGGTTTGATCATGTAAAATAACTCAGGAGGTGCCAGCTGTAGATACTTTTTGTCTTAACATGAAAATAACATGGAAAATTAAACTATAGAAGAAAAAAATACTCTATCATTTTTTATTTGAGCTCATCCTGCTCAAGTGAGATAATGCCCTGTGTCTGGAAGACACACTTCCCAATCTCACTAAACCACAATGTCACCAGCCTCCTTCCCACCAGCTTCTGAGTTCTCTTATTTCCCTGGTCCTCCAACTAGAGCAAGGATTTTTCCCCTTCATGTAATGATTCTGAGTATGTCAGCTTGTCAGTGGCAGTGTGGAGAGTTCCCTCCTTTGAAATGTTGCAGTCATTACTGACAGCATCACCTATGATTATCATTATTAATGGGTGGGAGTCAATAGAACCAGTGGCATGAACATAAGACCAAGAGTTGAGGCTTGATATGCAGGCTGACTCTCAAAATAAACTCTAGTGACTTGTCTGGACCCTAGCCCCAGAAATTCCTAGAGTTTATGAGCACAATTCACCTAGGTTCGTGAACATGAACCCAGACCTGGACTCCAGTTCCCTTTGCTGCTTTGCTTGGTTTTGATTTCCATGATCAAGTCTTCCCTTGGTTGGTAAAAAGGTGGATAAACATAATTATCATAGACTCTTGCATAATGGAAAGCAAATTGGCCTAGCAGGGATTGCAGTCCAAGGAACAGAACAGTGAGGGGAGAATTGGAATGACATTTCCCAGTGGAGATGCATTAAAGGATAGTTATGGCGGAAGCCCCGAGAGCCCAGCACCTCACCCTTGGATGTCTCCAGACTTTCAAGAAATAGTCAATATCATTAAATAATCAAGTTTAACTAGATTTCTTACAGGTTCTCCTCTGTAAAATGGGATAATAAGATATGCAATGAAGTGTTCCGTATATCTCACAGGGAGATGAAGAGAATGCAATCAGATGAAGATTAAAAAACAATTTATAAATGCAATGTGTAATTCCTGATTACTGTTATACTTGCTGCGATTGACTATATCATATAGTTTATGAGTTTGGATATATACTATCAGGGACCTGTGTGTGTTGCGTGTGGAGGACTAATTGGGATTAAACGTTCCGTGGAGTTCAGTTCAACTCAGCAGAGACTTAGGCAAGGGGTCATCTATGCTAATTGTCATCTTTACCCCCACTGGAGCCTTCTTCAGCCAGAGAAGGGGCCCTCCCTTTAACAGAGCAGCACAGTTGATGGCTCTGATCTTGTAATCCAGTGAGAGGTAGTGGGCAGGAATCAGTGCTAATCAGTCTGTCTCTATTTGCTGAGCTTTTACAAAAGGGTGGGCACTGTGTTAGGTCTGTGTTGTGCCTAAAACATGGTCAATCTATAAACTGACCAACGCTGACCCCCCAAATGAAGTACACATTTCTGTTTTACAGTTTTTCAGGTGATTTCAAGGCCAGGGGAGAGGCAGGAAGCAGCAGTCACCACAAAAATGGCTTAAGACTTTCTCAAAGCTAAATAATGTTAGATTTATTTAGTAGGGTCACACATTTACTCACAATTTACTCAAACGTATAAATAAATAAAAACAAATTTATTTTGCATTTAATCTGATCTTCTTCACAAGTCTTATCCTCTGCATAGTAGAGAAATACTTAGATTTCATATATTTTGATAAAAATGAATCAAAGTTTATTACTTAATCATTTTTTTAGAAACAGTCTCTCAAAAATCCAACCCTTTCTCCCTCCCTATCCTTTGATGGTGGCTTCTTCTTGTGATGGAGGAAAGAAGAAGCCTGCTCATCTCTGGTGCTTCCTCGGGATCCCAGCTTTTGTTTGCTGTGGAATGGCTGCTCCGGGCTCCTCTGTGGACTTCCCCATGGAAGATGGGGTGTGCTGTTGGCCCTTTGTAGTGGTGTTCTAATACCCAGGACTGGTGTTCATAGAACTAGCCATATGCCTTGATCTTGAAGTCTTTTTACATTGTGATCTCTTCACTTTGACCTGAGGTCGTCAGTCTTCAACACTTCCTTCAACACCTCCAACTCTTCCCTGGCTGTTCTGAAAACCTGATGTACATGCATGCATTGTTAATCATTCTAGGCATCCAGGAAATCTACTCCAGCCAATCTCTCCAGTCATCACTTCCATTGTTCCCACACCATGCTGGGCACCATGACCAGGTAAAGGTGAAGGTTCTCCAAGGGCCATCAAGGGAGCATGTGGAAGGAAACAGAAGAGATGAAGGCCCTAGCCACTAACTTTCTTGCTCTCCTCTGTCTTCTCTTCCACACCATCACCTGAGGTTGGGAAATGTCCATTTTTCCTTTACATTCTCTTCTTTCCTGACCAAGACTTCACCTAAAATGTGAAAGTCAAATAGACTGATTTTGAAAAATTATATAGTATCCATACTAATTTATGTAAATTAAGTATAAAACATATCAATGGTATTGATGGAGTCAAAGCTTATTATTTTGAGTTTTTTGTTTTTTTTTTTAAACAAGGCTGAAATTTGGTTTCAAATCTTTACATGGTCCCAGAGGAGATTATTACGGGAAAAGCAGCATGAGAAAAGAAACTGGGATAAGAGGAAGGCCTGATATTGAGTATGGTATATTCGAGTTAGTTCTAGGACGTGGTAAGGTGTAGTGGAAAGTGTTTGGTCTTGCATCAGACAGATCTATCTGTAACCAGAGCGCTGACCCCTCCAGGCTGAGTGACTTTGAACAAGTCCTTAACCTCTCTGAGCTTCACTCTAACACTTGGCAGTAAAACCCACCTTTTAGAACTGTTGAGACAATTGCATAGTGCTTAGTCCAAGCCCCGGCACGTACATTATTCTCTGTTCTCTTTGCTTTTCTTAGCAATGAATAGAAAATGATAGAGAGATGGATAAGCGATTATGAGAAACCACTAACAAGAGCTATTCGCTTGCCCTCTTGTAACATTTAGAAAATTAATGCTGCCTTTTTATAAGTGCCTGTTCTAGCATAGAAATCAGAGGCTTAAAGAAACTGGTGATTTCAATGCAAAGTTACCATCCACTTCCCTAAGCACACCAAGTGCACTTCTAAAAATTTCTCTCAGCGAATGCTCTTCCGTGTTGGAGTTTCTAATTGTGGGCTTATTTTGGAAAGCAAGTCAAGGACATTCGCTAATGATGTTTCAACCGCACGAGCACCCTGATGACATGTGACAAATCAATTAGAAAAATTATCCTGGAAATGCCTTGCCTGGGGCGGTTACCATGGCTTTTGGGAAGGAGCATGTGGCACGCGGCTTGGATTAACTGCATTCTGACTCATCCTCGGCACTAAATTCTGTATCTTTCCACTGTGAATATACTTACCATCCTATTTTCTGGTGTTGCAAAATTAAGGGAGGGAATTACACGAGTCTAATTTGTGAAGTTTGCAAATTTCTATATAAACATAGAACTACTAAACACATGCATTAAACTTTCCTTTTAATGCTAAAGACACTGGCCAACACGTATTAGATATTTATTGTCAACCATAATACTCTTTACAGCTTTGTAAAAAATTACTCTGGTTTCAATTTGTAAAAAGTAATGGTGACAAGTAACAAGATTAGAAATAGAATGACTAGATGGGAAGATAGATTCGCTGGTGTTTTAAACAGGGTAGAAAGTATTGGAGATATGATGGGACAGGGAACATAGGTACTGAAAGAGTTGAAAGAGAGAAAAGAAAGTAAGGAATGTTCTGTGCATTCTATTATGTGAGCAACACAAAGAAGAAAGTACATGCACAATTAGCCCTGAGATTAATGATATCAGTCTAACTGAAGCAGTTGCTTTCCAGGTGGTGCTAAGAAAATGGAGAATTGTGAGATTGAGACTAGTTACAGCAGAGCAAAACTCCCAGAGACCTTTGTCCCCACAATAAACAGCTTAGGGGCTAGGCACGGTGGCTCACGCCTGTAATCCCAACACTTTGAGAAGCCAAGCTGGGCAGATCACTTGAGGTCAGGAGTTCCAGACCAGCCTGACCAACATGGTGAAACCCCATCTCTACTAAAAAAATAATAATAATAAAATAGATACATACACACAAAAATTAGCTGGGTGTGGTGGTGGGTTACTGTAATCCCAGCTACTGGGGAGGCTGAGGTATGAAAATTGCTTGAACCTGGGAGGTGGAGGTTGCAGTGAGCCTAAATCGCACCACTGCACTCCAGCCTGGGAGACAGAGCAAGACTCAGTCTCAATAAATAAATAAATAAATAAATAAATAAATAAACAAACAAACAAACAAGTAAATAGCTTAAGGACTAAGGAGCAATGAGGAATCATTGACTGTTAATAAGGTAGTTAATGACAATATTAAACTGAGCTTGGGAGTAATAAAATAGAAAGCATTTTGGAGTCAAAATTTCTGGATGTGATCCTCAGGGTACTCCTACAACCCAGCCACGTTGCCGGAAAGAGAAGTCTCCCAGCATTTGCACTCAGTGAGCTCAACCTTGACAAGGAAAGCACAAAAAACACAGAGGTGGGTCTTCTGGGGTCAAGTCGTGTTTCCAGAATTGGTTATGAAAGCAGACTCTTAAAATGTGGTTAGGAGTTCTTTGGGCAAAGAAAAGGAGAGGCATTTGATTCTGGTTACGCAGTCAACATATTTTGCTCGGGAAAGCATGTGTGAAAATCAGGACGAGGCATTCAAGTTATAAGGAAGAAAAAGAAGGTGGTCATCTCAGAAGCCTCCTGGTTTATCAGCGCTGGTCCACATGGCAGGAGAATCACTGGTGGATCAGGTCAAAGAAGGTGTTACACTAACTGAAATGATGCCTGAAGATTTGTCTTAAACACCTGTCCACTTGGGCCCTCCTGCCATAGCAAGGTTAATTTCTCTAACTTTGTTCTAATTTTCCAAAGCAGGATCTCCATCAGCAATTATTTCAAACTTCATACAAATCTGCTTTCTGCCTGAACTGTCACAAACCCACTATGAAACCTGATTTGTTATATTCGGAGTATTTTTTTCCTAAGGCAATACTGACTGCTCTGGAAAAGTAATGACTAAAAGGAACCTTCCCCCAAAATCTCTTGTCAACAGAAGAGAAAAAAAAGTGAGAGAAAAAATAGCTGCCTGGGACAGGTATTGTAAATGGAGCCATCAAAACTCACTGTGGGTTTTTGTGATAAATATACACACAAGGCAGGCATTTGGGTGAGAATCTATTTCTATTTTAATGCAAGACAGACAGACCAATACATCAGCCTTCTGCCTGTTAATTCTCATAATATGTTGTCTCAATTTGCCCACTTTCCTCTTCGCTATGGGAGAAATTTTTAAAATACGTTAGTGACATGTACTTGGTCCAAGTTAGATGTTAGTTCAAGGTAAAACCCTACAGTGGGGTTTCTCTGAAATACCCAAAATCAGCCCTATGTAAACAACAACAACAACAACATCAAAATGTTACTCTACTGCTCTCTGCTCTCCTAGTAAATTTATAATCTGAGAAGCCCTATAGCAGAGATGATTTTTGTGCCACCCTTGGAATTCCCAAAACTGATATCTTTGCTTGGAAATCCCAAAAGGCAGAGTCTCAATATGACTATTCTCCTTGGAATTTCTAGAATTTCCTGAGTCTGAATGCACAAGTGATTAATGACACATCTCCTGAAAAAGATAAATGATGCCAAAGTTATTGAGAAGTCTATGATTAACAAAGGCAGAAGCAAATGGATACTTTAGAAGGTAAAATGCTTCCTGTTGGTCACTTTATTGATTCTGATGACAAAACTGGAGAGAAGTAGGGGAAAGGAAAATTGCATATGATCTCCTTTTGTTCATTTGCATCCTTCATTTATGGGAAGATGAATGCCCACAGGTGACAGTGGAGCCTGATCAGCATTTGATATCTTGGAGAAGATGAGCAGGTGGTCAGGCCGCTCTTCAGAGATTTCTGAAGACAAGTTGTTACAGAAAAATAGTTCACCTTGTAGGACCTTGCTCAGAGACTTTAATACACTCGGGAGGTATTGAGGTTGTTGGCACAGCACCAAACATCACATTCTCAGACAACAGCATGTAAGACTAGGAAGACACAATGGGACTAGACCTGCATGTGCCATTCTTTTTATTAGGAGGGAAACAGTCCCATGAACCACTTCTGAGATGTTTCCTCAGGTCTCTTTGCCAGAATTGTGTCACGTGGCCATAAAATAACTGGAAAAGCGGTTATGAATGCAAACCTATGGCGTTTTAACTCCATGGTGGGAGGTGGGAATGGTCAGTTTGGAGGAATGGGGAGAAATTGTGGAGCAGTCAGCCAACAGTGCTATGTAACTTATTCCTAACTTTTTTTGATCATGGCTACAATCAGACACCACTACCTCTGAGCTTTCCATGAAATCTCATTTCCCAGGTGGGATCAGTGCCACTCAGCTTTGGTTTCGTCAAAACCTTTGCCTGTCATCATTGCATCTCTGTGACATTGCATTGAAATTGCATGTTTCTCTATCCCTCCTTACAAACGGTGAGCTCCTTGAAGTCAATGAATATATCTAGCTCGTGATTACGTAAGCACCACCTGGTGTACTGCTTGGCATACAACAGATATTTTAAAATATATAACATTTAGTTGAATGTTTTCAAGACACATTTCATTTCTAATTTGACAGCATTTGGATTACATACTGAGGGAAAACTTGTCTACAGGTTTTGATTTTCCAACCTGTGTTTGAAAGAAAAATAATATAAAATATGAAACTCAAGGAATAATTTCTTCTGAGGCCTGGCATTTAATCATTTCATTAGTCTCACTAAAGGGATAAATTAACTGCGGCCTCAGAGAGAGACTTGCTTTAGCAATCTGGGCTCACTGTAGGGAACAGAAACACCTGTAAGTATTTTAAATAGAATGTAAATTAACACAAGGAATTATATGTTTATGGAATCCTGGAAAGACTGGAGGAGCTTGCAACAGTTAAGCTTAGAATACATTCTGCCGTAGGTGCTGGGGGATGCAAAAGTGGCTGATACAGCTGCCATCACTACTGCAGCAACCACTTCTTGGTAGCCACGTGGCCAAAACTTGACATTCTGCCAGAAATTACAGCAGGAAGACGGCCTCCTCTTCACTCCTCTCTTTTAAATCACTCAAGTGAATGTAATTTGTAGAGCCAAATTTGTGTCGGATGCCTGGTTGCAATAGAGCCAAGAAAAGTTGACTTTGCTTTCCAGCCTTTATTACATTAAAAATAGCAGAGCAAGATGACAACGTGGATGCTGTCCATTGAACATATCCAATGTACTTCCTGAGACTCATTCAATGGGTAATCGGTAGGGAAGGACCTGATCTTCTAACCTACAGTCGTAGGTAATATTGATGGTATCCAAGGAATTAGCCCTGCGGTGGCTCTCAATTACTGGGAGAGAGCACGAAGATTTCTAAGGTAGAAGAATTGCACAGTAAAACCGGTCTCATGTTCTCCAGGGTACCCACTTGCAGAATTCTTGACCCATAAACATTTGCTTTTCTCTTTTCAGTTTGTGGCTTTGCTGCTCCAATGGGATTATCACAACACACATGGGCTTAGTCAGGAACTTGAAAGCTGGATGCTACAGCCTATTTATGGCTACCATGCACGGTAGAAAATACACATTTTAAAAATCCCACTCATACTTTTAGATTTAAAAAGCGATTTATGTTAATTTAGCATTTTAGAAAAGCTTCAGAAAGGAAATAAAAATCACTTTCTAACTGAGACTCAAGCAGATGCTAAGCCCTCGCAAAAACCTGGGCTGATACAGTCACTGTGCTTGTGTAATCTGCTTAGATCTCCACTCGGAGATGACACCCAGCCTAGAGGAAGATGCCACTTCAAGTTTTACTTAATTCTGAAGTCTTACCACCATGAGCTGTGGGCAACTAGGAGGAAAAACACATTCAGGCACCTGGTTTGACATTATAATTGAGAACCCAGAGGTGATGCTTGAGAGCGCCCTGGCGTTCCGTTCATGGCCGTAAGTCTTAAATCTGTCATCACGTCCTTCTGACCTGTCTTTGAAATGCTGCTCGTGTCTGTACACACTTAGATAGGCTCTGAGGTATCTAAGGATACTTCAGACATGGGATATATCATCTAAGATATATCATCTTGTGTGTTCAATTGTTCATGTATTCGTTTACTATTTTAAAATCAGATGATTTAGTATAGAAAAATCTTTATGTCAGGCTATCCATTCCTTATATCCAAACAATCTATTCTCTATATTAATTGTAGAGTTTTCTCCTTAAAGCAGGGGTCTAATATTTCAACATTTTTTCAATTATTTGTGTGGGAAACAATGCCAGTGACTAGAGTCTAAAAATCAGATAAGCAAAGTCCATACCCTGAAGAAATTCATAGCCAAATGAGGCAACACATAATAGCAGTTAAACAGATGAGCTGGGCCAGGCGCGGTGGCTCAGGCCTGTAATCCCAGCACTTTGGGAGGCCAAAGCTGGCAGATCGTGAGGTCAGGAGATCAAGACAATCCTGGCCAACACGGTGAAACTTCGTCTATACTAAAAATACAAAAATTAGCTGGGCATGGTGGTGCGTGCCTACAATCGCAGCTACTCAAGAGGCTGAGGCAGGAGAATCGCTTAAACCAGGGAGTCATAGGTTGCAGTGAGCCGAGATCGCGCCGCTGCACTCCAGCCTGGCGACAGAGCGAGACTCCGTCTCAAAATAAATATGTATCAAGTGCATGTGCTTATATGCCCAGCTTGGTAGAAAATGCTTTGGCATTGGTGACCTTTTTAATGCCATCCACACAAGATTATCATGCAAATAAAATTATCCCTCATTTTTAAGTGAGAAAACTAAGGCTTAAAGTTGTGTAAACTAGACAGGAAGAAAACATAACTTAGTGGTTATAATTATATGTTCATTAAATAGTCAGCAAACATTAAAATCTGGGCTCCAAAACTTATCAGTAGTACTACAGGTAAGATCTTAAGCTTCCTGTGCTTATCTCACCAGTCAAATCTCAATAAAACTTGTACATGACTCATAGAGTGGCTACAAGGACAAAACAAAAAGGTTTATGGCATTTCTTAGGTGAGTGCTTGGTGATTAGTAAGCTCTCTAATGTCAGTTACTATAATCATATAACTGGCCAAAAATCCTTGATGTTAAGATGTTATAGAGCTGAGATTTTCACTCAGATTGATCTCATTCCTGACCTCATTCTTTTTACAACATTACATTAACACACCTCCAACAGCATTTTGTTATTCAGTAAGGAGGGTAATTAGCAACACTACCCAGGTCAAATGTGCAGTCAGATGTGTACCTTAGATGAAAGCTACTACTGCAAATTTGAAAAGATTAAAATCTTGGAGGAACCTAAAGAAGCCAGGACTCTCCTATAGATGCTATTGTGGACTAGACTGTCGCTAAATAGGTACAGACACAGTTAATTCCAGTTTGGAAATTACATTTTAAATTATTGACTGTAGAAACTTGCTAAATAAGTGCAAATGAGTAAGTGAATCAGGATTGAGAATACTGTCTGAATGGTGTTATTTTGTCATGCCTAGAAACTCACTTCCCTTAATGAGTACTTTGTTTATTCAAGATTTCATTTTCTCCTTCAGCGAAATTTCTAACTTTTAGAAAAAAATTCATTCCATCGAAGTTATAAAATAATTTTTTGTGATGTTTTCATGGAATTTTTCTTTTTGGTTTAAGTTTCCGCTCTATAAATAATTATCTCATTTTCTTCTTATTGGGGTTTTTAAAGGTTTTTTTGAAATTATTGAAATATACATCCAGGAAAGAGTTCAAATATAGAGCTCAAAGCATGATCAGAAAGTGAACACATCTGGTGACTAGTACCCAGTAAAACATCACCAACACCTCAGAGGTGATTTTGTGCCCCTGCCAAATACTAATCATTCTCTACTTCTCAAGATAACCGTTATCTTGAATTCAAACCCCAAAATTACTGTGGCCTTTTTTTTTTTTTTTTGGTCTACTTTAACATACATTGAACTAAATATCACTTAGTTTTGCCATTTTATCTCTTTTAGGTTATTTTTATGAATTTGGCAAATCTTTGTGAGTTTTATTCATGTTCCTTTGAGGAAGCACTGTTTATTGGCCCTTTGGATGTCCTCTTTTGATAGAGGCCTGCTTATGGCTTTACCCACCTCCTATTTTTAATTGTTGGAGTTATTTTTTCTTATTGATTTCTAGGTGTTGTTTATGTATATTCTGGTTATGAAACTTTCATTGATTATAGGTGTTCATAAATACCTCCTCCAACTTTGTGGCTTTAGTTATCACTTTGTAATAATATATTTTGATGAATAGAGGTTATTGATTTTAGTAGAGACTTATTTATCGATATTTAATGTCTGCTGTTTTTTCTTCCATTTCAGTTTTTTTCTCTATTAATATCTAAAAAATAATCCATTTTATCTTTCACATTTAGAGATAGAATCAGGCCACATTTTATAATTCCCTTTCGTATGGGATAGGGTCTACTGTAATATTTTACAGTGTTATATCCACTTGTCTCAGAAACATATATGAGAACCCTTGTACTTTCCTACTGTTCCATAATACCACCTTTACAATAAGCTATTTATCTTTTATAAGTGGGACTAATTTTTAATTCTCTTATCAGTTATGTTTATATTAACCATCTGCTACATTAAGAGTCTATGCTTGTGCTGATAGAACACTGTCCTGATTACTAGAACTTTCTAAAATGTCTTCACGTTGAGAGAAGTGAAATATTTTGTTCTGCTGTTCTTCAATTTTGTGTAGACTATCCTTGCCCATTGCATTCTCAAACACAATTTAAAGTTGAGTGGAAAAAACACCTGTACCTGGAGTTTTCTTTGCGAGAAGATTTTAAACTACAAATTAATGTATTTAGATTTATAATACTATTTAGATTTTTTGTACTTCTGTCAGTGTTAATAACCTGTTTTCTTTTCAAGGAACATATTTTTTATCTAGATATCCATGTGTGCTAACATGAAGCTACTCATTATGCTCTAATATTTTTGATGACAATTGATCTGTAATAAAGTTCTCTTTTTTTATTCCTGATACTTACCTGTTTAATCTCTCTCTCTCTCTCTCTCTCTGTCTCTCAAGTTTGACGTCAACTTAACATGTTTTAGGGAAATTTTAAAGAAAATAAAATGCACAGATGTAAAATACCCAGATCACTGAATTTTTATAATTTTATTCACTAGTGAAACCACTACTCCAAAAGGACAGGTAAGGTTTTTTTACTCAAAAAAAAAAAAAAATTTTTTTTTAAAGAGTTGGGGAATTCAACTCTAACTCTGATGACACAGAAAATTCCCCCAGACCACTTTCTTCTGTAAAATTCCCCACACTGGCAACCTTTTACTGATTTATGTCAACATCGATTATTTTTGCTTGACCTTGGTGTGATTCCATTTATGTGACACCAAGGTCAAGCAAAAATAATCTGTGTCTTCAGTGTCCTCTTCCTTCACCCAACATACTGTATTTTGTGAATTATTTGTGTAATTTTTAATGTCAGCATTATTTTCTTTCTTATTGCTGAGTAATATCCCATTATATAAATATATCATAAATTGCTTATTAATAACCCTGTTGATAGACTTTGGGTTGTTTCTAGATTGGAGCAATTATAAATAAGTCCATTATGATGATGAACTGTCTTGTATAAATTACTTATTGAATCTATGTTTATATTTCAGGTAAATGCCCTTAGACATAGATGTGCTGCAGCAAAATGCAGATACAAGTTTACACACACACACAAGCACGCACACATGCACATACATTTACTAAACAGCTTTTCCTAGTTATAATGACATTTAAAGTTTCTACCTGGAGACTCAGTTTATGTGTGATGCCGAGAGCTGGAAAAAACATTGCTCCACCCCTACAACAACAGAAACTGACTACAAGTTTATGACTTGTGTGAATCTGTGAGAAATAAGGTCACAGGAGTGTGACGCATCAGAAATCTAAGGAGACAGGCGCCTATTTATTGTTGCAATTCTCTGAAATTCTTGTTTGTTATTCAGAAAACAGAAGCAAAAAACTTGATATATGAAGGAAATTGAAAGAAGTGGGAATTCTGCAGAAATCAAATTCTGCTGTCAAGAAACTAAACACACAGAGGGCCCGGAATCGAAGGAATTGACTGAAGATCCAGGAGGAAGGGTAAACAGTAGCAGGCTCAAGTTCAGCTTTGCACTCCAAGTGAATCAGTAGATCAGCAACAATGCATGTTTGCTACAAAATGGATACTGCCTCCCTCTCACCTTTCAATCACTGGGAGAGAATCTCTGAAAACAGAAATAATACTAGCAAGATAATTCTGGGGAGTGTAGTTCAGCCTAGGCAAGTTGACACATCAAAAATTCACCACAGTCAACTCTATGAAAATCCATTAATTATCAAAATACAAAAAATTCAGATAAACATTGTGTGGTATAAATCTAATAAATACCTGCCATGTTAGACACCTGTCATATTAAAATGTTTATTTTCAATTTTATATTGTTTTAAGCTATGCCTTCAGTCTTCCAATGATGAATATATTTCACAAATGAAATTGTTAGTGTCTTTATATTATATAATATTAGTGAAAGAGAATTTTCAAGTCTAATAGCTCTTTTAGAAAAGATATATAATTGTCCCATGAATAGTTACATTTCGGGAAAGAAGAGAGGAAAGAAAGAAAGAGAGAGACAGAGAAAGAAAGAAAGAAAGTGAAAGAGAGAAGGAAATAGAGAAGCAGAAAGAAAGAGAGAGAGAAAGGAAGGAAGGGAAGGGAAGGAGGGAGGGAGGGAGCGAGGAAGGAAGGAAGGAAAGGAAGAAAGGAAGGAAGAAAGAAAAGAAAGAAAAGGAAGGATGAAAGGAAGGAAGGAAGAAAGGAAGGAAGGAACGAACGAAAAGAAAGTTGACACATATTTGATGTCAAAAAGTGCTAGTGACTATTCTATGAACCATGACATGCAGTTAAATGTTCACAACTAGTCGCTCTATCATAGGGTCTACAGATAAAATACTGGAAATGCAGATAAACAGCAGAGTCTGTTGTTGTTTAGTAAAAGTGAGTCCCAAGTATTATATGTCTAATGCAACAATATTTCAGATAAATAACACATACACGCGCGCACACACACACATACACACATGAACACACTATCCTAAATATTGCAGGAGATGTGTTTATTTATAGTAAACAGTTATTTGAGGTTAATCTGGAATTCAAGTTTAACTGTGCATCCTACATTTTTATTTGCTGATTCTGGCCACCATATTTGGGGATGAAAAAGCCCAACTGTTTCGATTTTCCAATTTCTGTGATGTAAATACACCTGTGGTATAAATACCCTTAACAATACTCTGTGACCAAAGTTTATGTCCATTTTATAGATGAATCAATTCGTAAAATAGAAGTTTGATTGAGAAACATGTTGAAGTTGACATAACTAGCGTTACAGAGGGAATTCAACCTCAACTCTGATGACAAAGCTATATTCTTTTCAGAACTGCGACTTGCTTTTCCGGGTTGATCCATCTGTGCTGGCATTATGCAGACTTTACCACAAGAGGAGAGGATGCATAACTAGGGGCTGATTTGTGAATGCGTATCAAGGTTAGAAAACAGTATGTTTTACCTCCTGAAAAGAACCAGCTGTGCTTCAAGTATAATCGGTGAGAAAAAGTACAGCTAGAAGACAAATCAGGAGACATCAACCAGTCACACCAGGGATTAGCTGTATGACGTTAGACTAGCCTCTTGGCATTTCTGAATCTCAATTTTTGTCTAATTAGATAGTAAGTTCTGAAGGAGCGAAGACTAATGCTAAATAGCCCCTCAGTAACAATGCCAAAAACAAAAACAACAATTGAGTAATTAAGAAGCCACAAAAAAGTGAAAAATCAGAGTCAAAATTTATTTCATAAACATGCCCAATCCAGACTTATTTATAATGGTAAAATAATGAGAATGACTTAATTTTTCTTTTATAAAAGGTAAAATAAATGACACTATAATCACAGAAAAGAATTATTCTGTCATTAAAGTGATGTTTATCTTATCCTTTTAGTTATCTACATTATACCTTTAAAAACATGTTAATTGAATAAATACTAGACACCAAATTGCATGCACAATATCATTTCAACCATCCCTACCAGTCCTGATGTATAGTAATCACATCACAAGTATTTGTCAAGTGAAAACTGTAAAATAAATAGAAAAAAGACTATAAAAACTTAGATATTAAATGAGATTGTCCTTGCTTTTTGACCTGTATATATTTTGTCTTGCTCCTTTTTGTTTTTTATGTATGGCTTTGTTTTTCTCAGTTGAGTACATACTGAGTTCATTGTAAAACATAAGCTACAACAATCTAAAAACAAACAAACTAAAAATACTGCTGATTGATCCACTGTATGGGGATCTCACATGTAGGGAGATTGACTAAAGGCTCTGACAGTCCAATCCTAATTCTCTAACTCAGCCTCCCAAAGTGCTGGGATTACAGGCGTGAGCCACCTTGCCCCACCCAAGTTATTCTCTGATGCCTACATCCTCATATAAGATGTCCACATCCTCAAAATTTCTCATGGGCCTGACAAGTTCCCAGGACGCTAGACTGTGTTATCCACAGGATTCGATCAGCGGTGTGGATGGTCCACGCTTGAACAGAGCTTGGTGCTGTGTCATTCTTCCTCCTTTTTTTTCCCACTTCTCTTACTCTTTCTGGAGGGCTCTGACATCTCCATATTTTTCTGTCTTCTCAGTCCTTCTTCCTTTCTACTTCCCTTTTTCCCGGCTTTATCTAGCCATTGAGATCAATCAGCAAGAAGAATAAAAATCTTTATTTCTGCTTAAAGTTACTCAGGGGGTGCTCAAAGGGATGCCAGTGGAAGGATAGTAGTAGCACAGAGAAACAGAAAGACCAAGAAAATGAGCACAGTCATAACTTGAGACATAAATCTGACCTCAGACCACAACAAAAACCTAAAGAAAAAAAATGATCGTATAGGTGGTAAAGCTTGCACATTCGTTCTACTTCTGTAATTCCATGGTCTTATGAATCACCGAGGTAGCATTTGAGCCACATATTGAAAGATACTATTCACTATTTATAGTAAGAAAGAGAAATCATAACACGCCACATAGTTAAATAACCTGAACATTTTGAAAGAGGAATAAGAAAATCCTATATAGTATCTGAAATTTTCATAGACGAAATATTGACACTTCTCATTTGTTTTGGTCTTTGTTGTTTATATAGTTCAACTCAGGAAAAGAAAAATCCACCCTGTATTAAAAAGTAAATAGAAAAATACGCTGTTCAGGGTTAAAGTAGCCATGGTGCTTTTGAAAATGAAAACCAGTGATGCTGTGTGTCTCATTTTTATATTGATTCCCTGCCCCTTGTCCCACGGAGGTGACATTTTATAATTCATTTGCTTTATGAAAATTTGAGACTTTTTTAAAGCCTTACATTTAACTTGAATTTCTTTTTATTCAATTTCCAATGATGGAGGTGACAGAAGATTGAAGATACCTTAAATCAAATATTTTAATATACAGACAACCAGGTTTTTCTGTTTGAGCACAGAATTTGATTTAACTGTAAGAGTATATATTTTGAATCCTGCTTAAAACAAACAAAAAGCAAACAAGAAACCTCACATTTTATTGGGTACTTCCTGTGTATTAACATTTATACTGGCTTTTTTTCCTTATGTCATTTTATTTAATCCTTCCAAGAGTTCTGAATCTCAATTTTTGTCCAATTAGATAGTAGGTTTTCTTTTCTCCTAGTTTACAGATGCAAATGATTGAAATGATTGTTTTATGACAGGTAAAATATACAGATAAAAGTTAACAAAGAAAGTCTCAGGGGTAATCCACATAGACTTTTGTTCAGAATACTCATTGAACTATGAAATATAAATGTGCTTATTATATGATAATATTTGGAAATTACTGGGAGAGCCCACCCTCCTATTACACTCCTCCTTATTGTTACAGGATTAGTGACTCTTTTCCAAATGGCAGTGTTTTTAGTAAGAAAAAGGAATAAGATTTTATTACCTTAAAGTTGTTTATTAGATTCATTAATTTAAAAAAAATTAATTGACCTTCCCAGTTATATTCAAAGGCCTTCTCTAAAGGATTGTATGTTTATATAGGCAATTATTTCTTACCTGTTCTCAACAGAATAGCCAGCAAGATTGTTTTACTCATTAGTCAGATATATTAAGGTTCTTCAGAGAAACACAGCCAATAGCAAATCTATCTATGCACCTATCGTCTATCTATCTAAAGATACTTATTATGAGAGATTGGCCTAAGCAATAGCAGAACAGATGGTGTGAGCCCTAGGTTAAGGATGGGAGAAGACAGATGTCTGGGAATAAGCAATTAGGCAGGGGGGAGCAAATTCTCCCTTCCTCCACTTTTTATTCTATTTGGGCCCTCAACTGATTGGATGATGCTCCCCTACATTGGTGAAGACAGATTGTCTTTACTCAGTCTACTGATTCAAATGCTAACCTCTTCCAGAAACATCCTCACAGAGACACCCAGAAATAGGTTTGATCAGCTCTCCAATCGTCTTTCAGCCCAGTCAAGTTGACGCAGACATTTAACCATCCCAAGGGGATTTGGGACATAGGCCCTATCACGTCTTCCCTGGAACTCATGGTAGTAGAGGACTGCTGTGATGCAACACGAGACCTAGGTTCGAATCTGCTCACTCTCCTTCTAACTGTGCCACCATGGGCAAGCCACTTACCCTCTCTGAGCACACTGCTCATCATCAGGAAAACAGGAATAACAGTAACCTGTCTTTCAGAGGCTACCCTTCACTATCCAATTTAAAACTTTAACAGCCTTTAACATTTGCTGTCTTTCTCCATGTTATTTTCTCATTAGTATTTATCATTGTTTCACATTTTTATTTTTTTAATGATTTTCTAAAGTAGAATACAAGCTGTAGGATAACAAGGTAGGCACAGTCTCTACCCTCAGAACCTACATTCCTTCAAGGAAGATGTGTTACTAAACCAGTCATGACAAGAAGATACACTGTTATGACAGAAGCCCATGGAGGTCTGGGAATCCAGAAAAAGGGCCACTTGTCCAGGCTTGTTTAGAAAGCGCATGAATCTTAGGATATTTACCATTATTCACTGTCCCTTAGATGATATAGTCTCTTTATGCTAAAGGGATAGTAGAGTCAGAGGTCCCCAGGATCTGAGCTGTGCTGTTGATTGACCACTCATAACCAGTGTCAGAGAGATGTTCATACTCCTGGGGTCCGTTCAGACATGGAGACAGATGTTGCCTGAGGACATGATATGAGGTTCACAGGAGTGAATTGTTTTGCACATGGCCGACAGACAACTGTGCGCTGTAAATTGCAATCATTGTGACCAGATTCAAGGGTTTTTCTCCAGCAACTTTGTCCATCTTCTGTCATAGGGTAACATGATAAAAGAAATCACAAATATAGATGAAATCAAAATATTCTCAAGAAACTAGTGGACTGCACAAAGTAAGTCAGAATAGAAAGTTCAACTCAAAGAAGCACATTGTGATCTTTCTGAAAATGGATTGCACACACCCCTTCTGCAAAACACAGATCAGGATGCACCTTTGATGCTTGTGTTTCTGGGACCTCATCTCTTTCAGGCATTCACTGCATCTTTGCAGCTCCCCCATCTCTATTTTACATAGCTCATACCTCCCTTGATTTTCTAGAATTCAGGCAGGCAATTCATTTTGGCAGATCACAGATTTAAAAAAATGGATATACCACAAATATTGGGGTTCTATAGGAGAGTCATAAAATAAAATAAATATGGGGATAGGATCCATATATTTATTTTGAAACAAATAGCTAGGAAATTGAGGAATTAGGAAGTATTGCTGCCAATGACTGGCCTTAAGGCTATGCTGCCTTAAGATAACAGTGAGTCCTTTGCTGGTAGTAAAAGAGAGAAGAAGAAGGTTAATGATGTGCAAATATTAAAATATTGTAACACTAAGATTCTCTGTCTTCAATATGTGTTAATTACTAGAATAGACCTTTCAGGGAAATTAGTGTATGGCTGGTACTCATCAGCATGGCAATTTTTTAGCTACTTATCTGCTGAGCAGGCGTCCTTCCTGCCATTTTCTCCCCATATATTCAACCTCTTCCCAACTCTGAATGGTGTCCAATACAGGATGCTTTGCCTAAAATGTAGTGACTAAGTCCTGATAATTATGAAAATATGTCAATTATTAAAACGCTGTTAAAGCATGCAAATGGGATCATATGCTAAAGAGAGGGAAAAAGGATTTATTACACCAATTACAGGTTATGAGGGAGTTAGATAAGGAATTTCTGAACAGAGAACAGTTTCCACCACTTACAAGAAACAACCTCTCTGTTATTGCAGTGTCTCTTTATCCTTTACAGGCCAGTAGGGCTCATGGATACCTGTTCCTGAGAAGTGCAAGGGGAAACTCACGCCGATGCTGTTATATTGGAGGGCCTTTTGAGATCCTTAGCAAAAATCTGTAAGGTCCTCAGATTAAACCTCCTTGTTTCCAGTGTGTGTCTGCTGAGTGGCTCATGAAGTTCAGCAGTTAAGGTGCTGGTTTATCTGAGAGGGGCCACACCTTCTGCAGAACCCTAGTGATGAAACCTAGCCACGTGCAACCAAGGTGAACGTAGCTGCCATAGTTCCCTCGAAGTCTGCCACTGCTGTGATCCTTATGATGTTTTGCCACTGCAGTTTCGCTGGAAGCCACCCCACCACCACCCCCATGGTGGTTATTCCACAATATCCTACTATCAACACACCTTCATATTTTATCTCTCAAATGTAATATTGGATTGGTTAACTTGCACTCAATTGAAAAATTTGAGATTATATAGCCTTTTCAATATTATTATAGGAAAAGGTGTCAACGTAAGGAAGGAGCAGGATGTCTTCCACTCATGGGTGGATAGAAGGATGTTGGTAAGCCTCTGTTTGGATCTACAGAGAAGTGCATGAGTCCTGTGGGGCTGTCAGTTACCATCTGAGAAATTCATTTCTTAACTTGTGAACACTAGCTCAGGAAGAATAATGTAAAAGAATAACATGTCTGAGCTTCTGGTCACCTTTTCATATTCACCATGTTTATAGGCTTATTTTTGGTCATAGTAGAAGGCAGTAAAACCTTTGAGGAAATAGATAAGTAAACAACAACAACAAACAACAACAAAAAATAACAACAAAAAAATGCATTTTTTTTTTCCAAGAAGAGAGAAGGGGAATCACTATACTGAATTTTGCAGGTAATTTTGGCTGCTAATGGAGACAGTCATTGAGGAAGGCTGAATGCACTCTGAGTCTGAAATATGGAAGAGTGGACGATTCTGCAGAGCAGGCCTACAGTGGAGGAGCACAGGAAAATATTCGACGCAGGAAAAAATTGTGGACCACCTACTTAAGGAGGAATTCCAAAGATTTGCTGTACAACATAGTACCTATAGTCAATAATATGATATTGTGCACTTTAAAATATGTTAAGAAAAATAGTTCTCATGCAAAGTGTTCTTACCAAAAAATGAATGAACAAATAAGCAAAAAACACAAGGAAATCTGTGGAAGTGAGAGAAATTTAGTACCTTGATTGTGGTGATGGTGTCATGAGCTTATCCATCTGTCGAATTTCATCAAACTGTGCACATTAAATATGTGCAATTTTGTATATCAAGTATTTTTCAATACAGCTAAAAACACATACTTTATTAAAAAATAAGAATTTTTTTGAATACAGAACATTGAATAGTTTTAACGAAGAAGGCATCTATGGTTTGACAAGAGGAAGTTCTCTACCCTACCTCAGCCATTGATTAACCACACACTGTGACCTCTTCTCCCTGGTGTTATGGTCTCATTTATTTAATATAAGGGCAGGAAAGTCATTCTCTCAAATTCATGTAGATTTTCACAACAGCCAAATGATCTATGCTACAGAAATATAATCTGTTAACCAATAATTATGATATATATTTTTCTTAATGGGCAATCTGAACATAATGATAGCATTGTTTTGTATTAAAGGTTAAAATAACAAATGTAAAATTCCTAGCAGAGTGCCTGAAACAAATAAATACTGTTACTATTAAGACTATTATTATTTATTATCATTATTTTTATTTCTATTAAGCCAGCAAATACGGTGAAATCTTCCAGATGCCCTTGCTGAAGGACTCCAGGTATCAAAGAGAAGTAGCCATTTGTTAGACAGCTGTTCAGTTAACCTGTCTGTCCTGATTAAAAACACCTGCACATACTGTCCCCAATTCAATCTGAATCTATGGCAGTGACAAAGTCTGTGGGATTTGGGTTACCTCATGGGTGGTGAACCATATCGTTTGATCACTCTCTGAAAAGCCAGCTATCCTTCATGTTTGAAACTATTAAACATGAAAGCTCATTACAACAATAATGACTGTTTTGATATTTCCAACTAGCTCTAGTGAGGTGGCCACCGGAGAGTCCTCAATGAGGCATAAAGTATTGGCTATGCGGTGGGTGTGAAGCCCAACTGGCCCATTGGTTTTCACAAATCTTACCTTCTGGGGATAATGTTAAGTACAGCGATGACTTGGCACATAGTGGCCTAATTCAAAGTCAACCACCCATGTTCTTTCTACTACAGACTACTGAGGAGTCAAGTTCTTTTGATTCTTAGCACCTCTTATACTAAAAAGCACCATATAATGGCTATTTGGATGCTATTATTATTATTGATGTAACTCTGTGCACTTTACAACACTCTTCCAAACTGATTTTTTTTCCTATAGTCCTTAAAATTATTCTGTAAGAACAGAGCAGTTTATTATACATCACTTTAAACTGCAGCTTATTGTTAGCCACTATTATTTATAGCCACTATTATTTAAAGATTCAGAATGTAATTCACATTTAAACAAGTAGTAAGAGGTGTGTTGCAGACACATTCATGCCTATGCTGACTGCCATGCAGAGCCCAAGGGAAAGGAGAAGATGTGAATTCCCTTCAGGAGTTTATATTCCAGGATTAGAATGAGATTTGTTCATTCACTTTTTATGTGTCTCTTTACTCAGTAGATGATATGGTTTGGCTGTGTCCCCACCCAAATCTCATCTTGAATTGTACTCCCATAATTCCAACATTTCGTAGGAGGAGGCTGTGGGGAGGTAATTGAATCATGGGAGTGATCTTTCCCATGCTGTTCTTGTGATAGTGAATAAGTTTTCAAAACAGTAGTTGTGAAAACAGTAGTTTTCTTGCACAAGCTCTCTCTTTGTAAGACATGACTTGCTCCTCCTTGCCTTCCACCATGATTGTGAGGCCTCCTTAGCCATGTGGAACTGTTAAGTCCATTAAACTTCTTTTTTTCATAAATTTCCCAGTCTCAGGTATGTCTTTATCAACAGCATGTAAACAGACTAATACAGTAGACTTACTTTGTGCAAAGTCCTTCCACCTAAGTGGACGTAGCTGAAGGTTTTGGTACCATTCTTTGTGTAGCTGATGGTCAAGGGGAGGGTAGACGTCTGTTGGAGGGGAGAGGGCCAGCAGCATGAAAATCGTTCATGGAAATTGTGCATCATGGAGACTAGGCATGAGACACTCACAGGCCAAAGTCAATTGGCCACACTGCGTGACATATGATCTATGAATATGCACCTCTTACAGAATTCAATGGATGTGTAATCTAGGCTTCCTGAGACAATCTCAGTCTCCATTTAGTGTCCTACACCACTGTTTAGAGCTGAATGAGACATTTCTTTCTAAGTTCTGATTCAGAGTATACCACGATATATTGCCAACCCAGAGAAGATTAGGAGGAAGTATACAAATGCTGACAAAGCAAAAAAGTCATTTCAGAGAGTAACTCTTTAGTGAATGAATAATGACATTGTAAATATTGAAGGGAAACTGTGATGTCTCTAAGCTCTCTTGCTTATTTTCTGGTTTTATTTCTTTTTGTTTGTTTGTTTGTTTTTTCTTTTGCTGCCTTAAACAGCCAAAATAAAAGAGTCAGCCAAGAGAAATCACCCAAGTTTGGCCTTGGTAATCATGTGCAGAAAGACAAAAATTTCTGTAGTCTTTCTTGAGATGTTCATTCCCCTTTATCTCAGAAAGATATAAAAAAGGCTTCAATTCATAGCAAACACCTTCGAGCTTCCCATCATTCAGAACCTTAGGTTCTTATATAGAGAGCTTCAAAGCTAACTTAAGTCAGTCGCAACCACTATTATTCTTTGGGGAGGACAGTATGGGTGATAGGGACCTACATGCTCATCATTGAGACCATGCCACTTATTTCATAGTAAGGACACTGAGCATTAGAATTAGGAAGTAAATGTCGAAATCACACAAGAGGTTGTACTAGGAATGTTGTTAGAAAACTTTTCACCAAGTTCAGAAACTCTTCTAAAATTCCACTAGAGAAAGAAACAGGATAATACTTAATAGCATGATCAATGGTTCCCGGAAACTCACTGGCACAGCTGGAAATAATCAGGTTCCTGTCTCCCAGTCCACTCCTCTTTCCCTTGACCACATTAAATCACTGACCAGGCTTATGGAAAACTGGACTGCAGTCTGCAAGGGCAATTGGATAAGATGAGATAGGAAATAAGTAACATGAAGAAATGTAGAAGAAACTGAGGTTGCTTAACCTGGGAAGAAAAAACCTTAGGTATGGGTTCATAATCACTTATATTCAGATATGCTGAAGATACTTTAGTGGGTGAGTTTCAAAATTAATTCAGCTAGTGTTTATGATCAGATATTGTGGAGCTTAATTGGTTGAGTTTGAATACCAAATCTTTCTCTTAATCAATTTTTCTGAGCCTAGTTTCCCAATTGTCATGGAGATGTTTGTAGTACCAATCTTAGAATCTTGATGTGAGAATTGGATAAATGTTTACATTTAAAACATCTATCACAGGGCCTGGTAAATAGAAACCACTCTATGTATAACATATCACTATAAATATTTCCTTCAAGATACAGAGCCTGGTCCAAAGTGGAAAAGATAACAGGACACTGAACTCAGTCCCAAGTCAGAGCATTAGGAGTCAGAATTGTCAACAAATAGAAGAAGTTGATCTAGAGGGACAGAATTCCTTGATATTGGAAGTGTGCAAACAGAGGAACCCACTTAGCATTCAATGACATCAATAAGAAGAAAATTAAAATGAATCCGGCATTCTTTTTGAGATCTAAAATCTTTCAAAGATTCCACAGCTTAGAATAAACATTTTCAGAGACATTTTTTTTTATTTTTTTTTTATTTTTATTTTTTGAGACGGAGTCTTGCCCTTTCACCCATGCTGGAGTGCAGTGGCACCATCTTGACTCACTGCAACATCTGTCTCTCGGGTTCAAGTGATTCTCCTGCTCCAGCCTCCCCAGTAGCTGGGATTACAGGCACATGCCACCATGCCCAGTTAATTTTTTGTATCTTTAGTAGAGATGGGTTTTTGACATGTTGACCAGGCTGGTCTCGAACTCTTGACCTTGTGATCCTCCCACTTTGGCCTCCCAAAGTGCTGGGATTACAGGTGTGAGCCACCGCGCCCAGCCAACCACCACATCCGACCTTCAGAGACATTTTAAATGACCATTGGTCAAGGTAATATTCCTGGTTGACATTTTCAGCCTTATATTATCAATGATAGGCTGACTGTAGAATATGTTGTCTAAGTAACAATGATTTTTAGAGGAAAACTGTGATGGTATTAATAATTATGCTGGAACTTTGCTGGGTTACCTAGACCCTGTAATAACCTTGGTTTCTGACTGTATAACTGGATTACATGTATGTAAGCAAAAAGTATATGCATTTATGTTATATAAGAAACCAGTATAAGACAAATTCCACCTTGAATCCATCATGAAGAATGGTATCAAGACCAATTTTATTTCAAGATGTGAAGCTGGGGGACTGAATTTAGATTTAAAAAAAATAATATGAGTATTTCAAGAATGGTGTCATTTGGAACTGCTCTATCTATTCTGCACTCTGTTTTTAAGAATCCATGTCTACATGGTCAATACTGCTCCTGGATTAGGCAATGCTACAGACTTCTTTCATTACATTGCTCCTTAAATCTCTCTCTCTCCCTCTCCTTTTTCTTTTTCTTTCTCTTTTTTTTTTTTTTTTTTTTGAGACGGGGTTTCTCTCTTGTTGCCCAGGCTGGCATGCAATGGCACAATCTCGGCTCACTGCAATTTCTGCCCCCTGGGTTCAAGCGATTCTCCTGTCTGAGCCTCCTGAGCAGCAGGGATTACAGGCGCCCATGACCACATTGGCTAATTTTTTGTATTTTTAGTAGAGACGGGGTTTCACCACGTTGGCCAGACCAGTCTTCAACTTCTGACCTCAGGTGATCCACCTGCCTAGGCCTCCCAAAGTGCTGGAATTACAGGCGTGAGCCACGCCCCGCCTGATAATTCCTTATCTCTTAAACAGTCTCCTGTTAGCAATCAGTAGTCCTCCATTTTCTTGGTCAAAAGTTCACCTTTATACTATTTGAGATATTGATAAATGATCATGGAGCTGGGGAAAGAAACAAAAGCCAAAATGTTTACCTGAAGTATCTCAAGATGTTGAGAGAACAGAGGAAGAAAACAGATGACTTAAATTAAGGCAAATATCTTCAAATTAATGAAGATGCCCTGAAAGAACGCTTACTCCTTTCGTGACTATATAGCATAGGTGATTACGATGGCAGAAAGGAGTCGGAAAAGCGAGGACATGGAGATAACTATGTTTCCTTCTTGCTGGAGGAAGATTGAGACCAGTTAGAATGAGCATGAAGTACATACATGTACTTGGTGCCCTTTCTATGCCTAGTACTGTTTATAGACTCTATTCCATTTAGTGCTATTCAAGAGGAAGCATTCTCTGTCCACTGCAAGTGTCCTGTCCTTGGAGTGTGCTCCTGTGGTCCAAATGACCACCTGGAGAGCATGTCACCGAGACAACTCCAGTGTCGCATCAGGAAGAACTAGATAACCCTTAAAGTCCCTAAGAGTTATATTTCCAAACTTACCTTAAGGGAAAAATAAAAATTAAAATTAAAAAAATTAAGAAGTCCCGGCTAGGCGCTGGTGGCTCACACCTGTAATCCCAGCACTTTGGGAGGCTGAGGTGGGCAGATCATGAGGCCAGGAGTTTGAGTCCAGCCTGGCCAACATAGTGAAACCCTGTCTCTACTAAAAATACAAAAAAATTAGCCAATCACAGTTGCAGGCGGCTGTAATCCCAGCTACTCGGGAGGCTGAGGCAGGAGAATTGCTTGAACCTGGGAGGTAGAGGTTGCAGTGAGCCAAGATCACGCCATTGCACTCCAGCCTGGGCAACAAGAATGAGACTCCATCTCAAAAAAAAGAAAGAAAACAAAATTAAAAAGTCCCTAAGAGTCACAGAATTACAAGATTTCTACCTACAAGAACTCTCTGATATACTAGTCGACCTTAAGTATATGGGGGGAAAAAAACAGGAACAAACAAACTACAGACTGTATCTATATGTCTACATGTAGATCTGTGTCTTTGTCTCTTTATATCTATAGCTCTCTACCTAGGCTAGATAAGTGTACATTGGAATTAAACTTAATGACGTTATTTGAATCTGCTTTTCCCCTTTCATTTTCCTGTACGGACTGCATCTACTTCAATAACATTAATAATGATTATTACATTTTCAAACTCCTCTCTATTTTATGCATACCTTTTTCATATATGTCATTTCATTTCTACCTCACGACAATAAAATTATGGAAAGACCTTCATTCTTCACTTAGCCACCTTCAGAATATAGTTCGGTTTTACCCACTAGACTGGGTAAGAAAACCTTTACTCACAATATGATTTAATTCCATCTTTTGCCACTTTTTTCCAGATGTAATCGCCACATTTCCTCTGCAGAATTATTGACACAGCACTGGTAAATGTATCCCCTTGAGGAGAAAAATCACTGTAAATAACTTCTCTTTAAAGAGAAAGGCGTATTGGATTTTATACCAGCAACATGAGTGCTTGTTAAATACAGAATGATGCTCATGTCCCCTCTGGCATTAAAAAACCCAGTGTCAAACTCTCTCAAGCCCAAAGGTAAGTCAGAGAAAAAGGATGCCTTCGTCTTTTTGGAGTGAAGCTATGGCTGCCACTGGAAATTAATAAAGCACCAAAGCAAGAAGAATGTCTTTATTTCTACCTTCGCAATCTGTTGAACCCACGTGGAATAAGTGAAGGAAAAGTTGTAGTTAATTCATTTTCAGTTAGCACTCATGACTTCATCAAAAAGAATATTTTTCCCAACGAAAATAGTATTGTTATTTTTAAAGTTTGGCTTTGAAAAATATGAAAATCTATGCTAAATAATTTGCAACATTTGGAAATTATTCTCCCATGAGCAGCAATGCAGTTTGAATATCACCTTGAAACAGAGACTGCTTACCTCTCGTTGCCCTTCTGGGCATTAAAAATGTGATTTGTACTCTTAGGAATGTTCTGTCAGACTGTATGATTAGGGATGATCAATAAAATACCCCTTCCCTGCTCAAATTTTGAATAAATAGTTGGAACTAACACTTGGAAAATACGTGGCAATCAGAGAATCCACATTTCATATTTATTACTGACAAAGATAGACTGGAGGATACATACCACGACAGCTAAGATGAGCTGGTTTGATCCCCATCTAATTCCTCCATAATCCACTTAGACATAGGAGAGCCCAGCCAAGTGAACACTTGAATCTACAGAGTCACACTTAACCAAATATGTTTCTCACTTTTTCACATGCTTGGGATAAAGAGAGCAAATAAGATGCTAGTATTTCAGATATTTGAGAGATTTGAATCTATCCACTCAGGACATGTGGACTAGTGGCTGTGGCCCACCTGTGATGTAAGTAAGTCCCTCCAGGACTACAGAATATTTTTGTGGTTCAAAATGGGAGGAGAATTTAGAGAAAATTCCTTAAAATAAAAACTAGATAAATGGGGGAACAAAACATCTCTTTCTAAAACGAATTACTCAATAATGCATATGGAAGAACACCTAAATGAACGTATTAATTAAGTCACTTTTGATAAGAATTACCATATTTTTGAGTGTTACTAAACCTGGGGATTAAAATAATTTTGAAAACTATGTTTTACTACATGTGCTTACAGAAAATGGGAGATCAGTAGTGAGTTGACATGTACTGAAGAATTAGCATGTGCTACCTCCTTTTCTGTGTACTTTCTATCATTCTAATTCAATTAGCCAGAAGGTCCTATAAGGAAGGTCTTATTATGTTTCTTACTTAAAATATTTGGAAATTGAGACACAGGGAAGTGGAGCAACTGCCTGTGTTAGTGTCTTAGTCCATTTTGTGCTGCTATAACCGAATACCACAAACAGGATAATGTATAATAAATAGCCATTTATTTGGCTCATGTTTCTGGAAAAGTTCAAGAGCATGGTTCTAACATCTAACGAGACTCTGTGTGTGAGGAAAAACATCTTCATGCATGTTCTTGAAAAAATATGACATCACATGGAATTATGGGAGTGCAGCATCATCAATCTATCCTGGTTTGTTTTGTTTATTTTGTTGAGATGTAGTCTCACGCTGTCGCCCAGACCAGGCTGGAGTTCAGTGGCATGATCTCAGCTCACTGCAACCTCTGCCTGCTGAGTTGAAGGGATTCTCCTGCCTCAGCCTCCCAAGTAGCTGGGATTGCAGGTGCACAACACCACACCTGGCTTTTATATATATATATATATATATATTTTTTTTTTTTTTTTTTTTTTTTTTCCATAGAGACAGGGTTTCACCATGTTGGCCAGACTGGTAGCAAACACCCAACCTCAGGTGATCCACCTGCCTCGGCCTCCCGAAGTGTTGGGATTACAGGCGTGAGCCACCGTGCCCAGCCTATCCTGGTATGTTTTAATCTCCTTGAGAACAGAAACTATGTTTATTTCAACAGTATTACACTAGGGGAGGGACTTGAATAGTTGACCAATAAATATATATTAAGTGTTAAATAAAATAGTCTTCATGAATTTCCAAACAATAGCACAAATTAAGTTCCAGATGCCATCATCATTCTGTGATTATTATCAACTATTTTCTTTATCGATGGAGACTCACTAAGGCCAGACACTGATGACTTAGGAAGACTATCTGGTCATCTGGAGGGTATGATAAACCAGCATGAGATTTTGGGTTATGACCATACCTGTTGGCGGAAGGTCAACAATCATGTAGGTTAGAATAAGTGCACTGAGACTCTGAGAAACATCATTCAGTTTCTGGGGTAAAAAAAAACTAAATGGAATTAGTTAGGTTTTTCCAGATGATATCCAAGCAATATGGCGATAAAGCAAAGGTGGTACACTTGAGAAAGCAAACTATAAGATTGGTCATAAGCACATGATGCAAATAGAAAAGAAGGGTATATCTGCCTACTTACATCTGAGTCCGTTTCTAGCATGATGTTTTACCATAAGGCATACCTTGAATTCTACTTCGGACATCGGTGCAAAATGAAGCTGCAAGTTGGAATGCAGAGTACAGGAGACATAAACTCTCATTCCTCAGGAAAAAATTCTAGTGCAAGTATCAGTACCTACTAGTAAATAAGAGTTCTGCTGATGGGCCTGAAGCATAAATGCAGTCAGCCTTAGGAAGAATTGGCTCTGGAATTATACAAGTATTCACTTTCCAAGGATGACCACTGTCTTCCACTGGTCTCAATAAAATGGCAAGGGATGATGATTTCAAATAAACAAGGGTGCCCAAATTTAATGTATAGGAGTTCACGATTGATTGTCGTATTTCTCCAGCCTTCAGATACTCCTGTTTGAAATCTGCCGTTGCAATCACTAGGCATATGAATCAGATTTGATCACTAGCCATCAGAGAGCACAAACACACACACACACACAAATGGAGTATGACAACAAGATTGTATCACTTCTAAAAGTAAATAATAATATCTGCCATATTCAGGTCGTTGTAAGGATTAAAAGAGGTTATAAATCACATAACACAGTGTCTGTTACCTAGGAGAGTGCTGATAGAGGCTATCTGATTTTTAAACGAAATAGTGATTAAAACAGTTTAATAGCCTTAACACAGCTGAATTGCCCACTATCACTTGCCAGATACCTGTTTACTGAGGCACAGTTTTGGTCATAGAACACATGGGACAATGCCACAGAATAATATTTATGCCACTAATGCAAGCATCCACGGTTCTTGAATAGTGTCCAAGCCATCTTTTTCATTCTAAGATTTTGCTGTGCATGCTAAGCAGATGGAAATGGAGTCTATTTTCCATACCCATGATTCCCATTTATGTCTTATGTTTTTCTCTGAGATGTCAGGAATTCTCAGCCACGGGCCCTGTATTACTTCCAGGAGTAACTACATGCATTTTAAAGCAGAAATTGGCACACTTTTTCTGTAAAGGATCAGATAGTAAAGATATTAGGCTCTGTGTCCACAGTCTCTGTCACAATTACTCTGTGCTGTTGTGGCTCAAAAGAACTGGTAGACATAAATGGATGAGAGTAGCATTTCAATATAAATGCATTTACATAAACAGGTTGTAAGTGGTTTGCCAGTGTCTACCTTAAACTATACCAAACAGCTAGGTTAAAAATGCTCTCTGGAATTTGCACTTAGGAACATGACAATTAACTCCAGGATCTGAATTCAGAAAAGCATAAAATGTCTCTTTGATGTCTCAAAGATTTTTTGCCTAGTATAACCTTTTTAATTTCTTTTTACTTTCTGCCAGAGTGTGATTCTAACTGAGAATGGAAAAATTACAAACAGATTCCCTGCTGCTGATGGGAAAATGAGCGAGCTCCAATGGGTAGGAAATCCTGACATGCCACTGACCTAAACTGCTGATGTTGATGCCTAGAATTAGAATGAGATTCTCTGCCACAAAAGACATTTAAGTTTCTAACAAATTGAAAATTCTTGAAAGGGCCAAATTTTCAAACGTATGATTATTTTTTGTTTATCACAGAAGTCTTTTCAGTATAACAGAAATACAGAGATATTGGTAACAGGGAGACAGGTGGGTGTATATTTATACTCCACTTTTTCCCCAAAAATTAATTCTTTTGAGACATTTAAAAAATCCTGCCATATTGTAAATACTATTCATGATACTGGGAATTCAATAATAAGTAAAAACCAATACGTGTTCCATGTCATCATGGCACTTGTACCATACAAGCTTTGTGATTTGGATAAAAGTAATGGACTCTTCTGAGGTTCAAAACTAGTTTATATTTTGTGAGGTGGAAGTATTTAATGCACATTTGCTGTATGAACTTCTTCACATAAATTAAGGTAACTATTAGATGCCTAGACATAGTGGTTCCCTTCTCTATACCCACATCACATCCTTTTATTTTTCCTGATTGCAGGTTCTAATAAATTAAAGGCATATAACATGTTGCTTGCAGTATAGACAAAAGCTTATTACATTAATTAAGTCTATAAACAAATTATGAAATTTTTATTTCTTTAAAAAATCTTAAAAGATGCAACTAATTATTGGTACCTTAGTAATCTATTTACAGGTTAACCAAATAAACAATTGCAAGTTTACGAGAAAGGTAAATTTGTCAGCAAATAACCACTACAGATATAGTTTTAAAAAACTTAAAAACTGATGATAAGTACTCATAACAGGTCTATGATAAGCCTGGATTTTGTGGAATAGAAGGGCCTCTGACCTGTATGTGAGCATCTCTTCCACTGTGCAGGAGATTTAGGAAAGAATGCCTATCCTTTGTGTCTTTTGGCAGGGGGTAGAAAAGCGAGGTTACTCAGTCAGGTGGAAATGGATTTGATATGGTTTATAAAGCATCTGAGCCAAAGATTCTGAGTTTAGGAAGATAAGCTCTGCTGCTATCTCTTGTCCAACTAACGCTTCCAAGTGCTGCCCATAAGAATTTAAAAGAAGATCCCCAAATCTCCCTTGAATTCCTTCAATATTATGATGTTTGGTCATCATTGGCTTACCATCCTCTGAATGTTTCAGACAAATCTGAGCAAAACCTTGTCAGGTTAGCTTTCAGTCTGACAAAGTCCCATGATTACAGAAAAGGAAAAGTAACTTTTAGATTCACATAATCACTCACAATTATATTTGGAGACGTATCATTGATCTATGTTGTTGGTAGTTTAAGCATTCAGTGGTGACGAAGTCAAGCCAGCCTCAGAAGTGGAAGTCCATATTGTTGAATCTATGGCAAGTCTGCCACCATGGCCACTTTGTAAACATTCAAACTGAGCAACCACAAGAATGGCTAGGAAAGAGGCTGACATTTCAGAGCATACCACTTTGTACACCTTTGTATTGAGAACCTTCTGAATCTGTTAAGAAGTCACATCACCTACAAATAACTTCAATGTCTGTGCCCACTTCGATAGGTCCAGCTACGCAGCTCTTCTTCTGATCACTTTGTGCCAATATTTGTATGTTTTGCTTTGAAGTCCATAACCATCCAACCAAATTATTAGCAGCTGCTCCGAAATCACTAAGGATCTGCACATCTGGGCAACTTTTGGTCCAATAAAATATGGAAGGTGATACAGAGAATCATGGAGCAGGATCTTAGATAGGCAGACAGGGTGTCAGATAGGCAGGGAATATTTAAGGCTGACTTTATGGAAGGAGTGAGTCTAGCAGACACCTAGAGGAAAGGAATTCTGGGCACAGAGAAAAAAAAAATAAGGAGGACTTACTTAGTATGTTTTAGTGACAGCAAAGAGCCCAGTAGGTAGACAGAGAGAATGGAAGTGGGGGCAGGAAAAAAACAGTAAGAGCCAGACAGCCTAGCTGTCTGAATTCTCCACTACAACATAGGCTCCAATGTTAGTTAGATAGCAAGAATCCTCACCTTCCTTCAATCTCTATTATAACACTTATGTCACTAATTGAAAGCTATCTCAATTTTTCTTTTTCTTTTTCTTTTTTTTTTTTTTTTTGTGAAAGCTGATACAATGAATGACCACAATATTCAGTCAGGAGTTTAAATTTCAAGTCAAATCTTTTCTAATTATTGGCTTTGTGATGTCAGTAAAAAAATTGCCAGACCCTAATTCTGCATCTGTGAAGGACGATTGTTATTCATAATGCACTGTTTCTTATGAGCTTAAATAAGAAAATGTTTTTGAAAAAATTTGCTTGCAAATGCTAGACACTGTATCCATGTTCAATGCATTGCAATAGAAATTTAAGTCCTCTGTTTTCCCTTCAGCAACTCTAGCTTGAAGGAAAAATAACATCATCACAACCATGATGAAGTAGATCCTGATGACCATCACAAATCAATATTTCTCTAGTTTAGTCCTCACAAACAACTGTGAAAACTCTAATTTCCTGTACTTCCTCCCAGCTAGCTCAAGACAAACCTTTAGCAGGTAGGTACAGTGATCCTGGCTGCTTTGCATAATCCTGGATTTTCTGGAGCATACTATAGTGTTTTCAAAATATTTGTTAGAGAAACTTTGCAGAAGCCACTGAAAGTTGCTTTACAGCTTCTCATCCTAGAGCCTTGCCTAGGGCTACCATTAAGAAAACAATTTAAGTAACTTATGCCAGAGGGTCTGAGCTCTGTCTTTTCTCTCTGTATTTGATTTGCATAACTCAAACCAAATGGGCGCACATCAGCATTCTTGACTTCTACCAACAACTGATTGACTGATACTTCATTCATTCAGTTACTATTAATATTTTTCAAAGACCTTCCAGGCTCCATTTTAGGCTCTGTATCATTGAACATAAATGCCAAGTTTCTTGTCCTCGTGGGGCTTTTATTTCAATGGAGAGAGGAGAAGATCATAAGAACTACAGTGTATTATGAATAATATTATTTACGGAAAGTATTATTTTAAAATTCCAGTATATTAAGAAATAGCTTGAGAGTTGGTAGGGTAAGTCACTTAGCAGTTTTTTTTGTTTTGTTTTGTTTTGTTTTCTCAGAGAAGGTGTTTACACTAAGAAACATGTCTCTTTTCTTATACCAATTAGTTAGATGACTCTAAAGTCTAGTTTACAATGGACAGTGCTGGTTAATCCTGTTATCTAAGTGTTATTATTAATGGTACTCCTTCACCGTGGGGTTTAGAAGATAAATCACAGTTGTAATAACAATATGGATTCTATTAAAAAATCGATAGCCCTAGTAATATTTCACATGAGGCTAGCAATCTGTCCAGCCATAATACTTGTTGTAAAAATTTTAGTATGTTCCAACCCTATTGCCTATATTAGGAAACAATTTGAGGATAACACTACTTTTCTGATTGATTATATGTGATCTTGTCTATGAGGCAAAGAAAACTGCAGCAGAATCAAGTTTTATAGGAATATGTAAAATGCACAAATGTCAAGCATGTATTAGTGACCTCATTTTCTGCCAGGATTATGAGCCACACCCATTCACAGATGGTGTTACACCCTTCCGTCTGATGTCAGGTCACCATTCTTTCACCATTTCACAATATCTCACAACTTGGAGCTGGTCTGAAACCCAAGTCCATAGGTAACCTCCATGCATTCTTCAAAGTAAAGTGCTGTATTTACTGTAGTATGTACATAGGTCTTGACAGAGCAGGAGCATTGCCATCTTGGACAAGCACTGTCATTCTAAAATTCCCCTTGATCAAAAACTGCCTAAATCTAAAAAGCATCAGCCTAATGGCTAAGGCCAGCATGACCATAAACCACAAATGACATCTCCAACAAGAAACATTCTAACCCTAAGATAAACCCCTCCCTGACCAGAGACATGCCAGCCCCGAGATAACCTCGCCTCCAGCCGGAGAGATGTCAGCCCCAAAATAACCTCCCCTCCAACCAGAGACATTCCAACCCCACAATAAACTTCTCCCCGACACAGAAACATTCTAACTCTGTGATAAGTTTACTCACCCTGAACCCTTAAATACTCCTAGTCTGTAAGAGAGAGTGCTACTGACCAAACTTGGCCAGAAGCCCCTCTCAGGTTTATTCTCGAAAATAAACCTGTCTTTGACTGTTGAATTGCTTTTTGTATTTCTTTCCTCTTTAACTCTTACAGTTCTAAAACGTTTAACATGTAAAACTGTTACCACCTTTGTATTGGATTCCTATCTTTTCATTGCTTTTATGATTCACCGATGAATTGTTTTAATCTTGTGTCTCCAACCCCATTCTTCCTGTAAGTTCTGTGGTTGTTATTGTACAATTTTGCAAAGTGTGGTGATTTTTAGGAATCCAGGGCTCTCATTATAGCAGAAATGACTAAAGTTTCTTATTGATTCAATCATACATTCTTGTATTTAACAGCAACTAATTCTTAAAATCTTCTTGATTCACAATAATTAGTTTAAATAGCATGCTTTGTGTTCAACCAATGGGACTTCTTGATTAACTTCCCTGCTTTCCTAGATAGCAGTTATGTGGCAGGCCAGGTCTACCTAGTGGCTAAACAGGCAAACCTCCATACCAACAGTTTCAGCACTGACTGAATGGTTAAGTTAAATATTAAAAGCTGAAAGAACCAGTGCCCTTAGACAAAGGCTGGGATGTAACAAAAGTCCACCAAGAGTTTTGCCCAGGCCTTTCCTAGGCCTTGAAGCATGACAAGATAATGAAGGAATTCTTAATAGAACCCAGTTAGAATTAAGCAAATTTTACTGGGGGTCTGAAGAAATTCCCCAAGCTTCCACAAACAACCCCACAAACAACTTCCACAAACCCCAAATTTTACTGGGGGTCTGAAGGAGCTCTCCAAACCTCCATGATTTAGCATGAGACAAAATAAGAGTAATCACCCCAGCACCTGGACCCATTTAGATTAAGTAAATTTACTGAGGCTCCAGAGGAAGGTCTTTAGGACTCAGATCTTAGTTACAGATTGAAAGAAGTAAATCACTTATGTCTTTAGATGAATGCACGCAGATATATAGCTTAGAAGGTATATAAGTTTCTAAGCTATATATACTTACATGTAGAAATATAGCTTAGAAGGTATATAAACTCTGGAAAACTTTGTAATTTTTGAGTTGGTCTGGCAATATTTTCCAGGACTTCTTCCTGTACCTGATTACAGAAATAAACTCCTTCCTTTCACAGTTCATCTGCATCTCCATATTGGGCTGTGAGAATAAACAGCCCGACTCTTAGTTTGGTCAGGGAACAGTTAAATACTCAGCTCAGTTCTCAGCAGAACAGAGTCAGGAAAGTAAAAATAGGCAGTAAAAAAAATAATGTTTTACGTTTCTGCTACACATTATATGTTTCACTTAAATAACATTTAGTTAAACCCTATGAGGTAGATTTATAAACTCATTTTTATAAGTGAAGAAAAGTTTAACTAAGAAATTTAGGCCAGGCGTAGTGGTTCACACTTGTAATCCCACCACTTTGGGAGGCTGAGGCAGATGGATCACTTGAGGTCAGGAGTTTGAGACCAGCCTGGCCAACATGGTGAAACCCCTTCTCTACCAAAAAGTACAAAAATTAGCTGGGCATGATGGCATGCACCTGTAATTCCAGCTACTCGGGAGGCTGAGGTGGGAGAATTGTTTGAACCCAGGAGGCGGAGGTTGCAGTGAGCAGAGATTGTGCCATTGCACTCCAACCTGGGCAAGAGAGTGAGACCCTGTCTGAAAAAAAAAAAAAAAAGCAAATTACAGTGTATTGAGTTGTCCATATTAATACACTGATGAGCTGATCAAGTCAGAATTTTCAACTCGTGGCCTATCCAATTCCAAAGCTCATAACCTGTCACTCTAGTTCTTTATTGGCTTAGATAGAGAAAAATTGATATTTCAGACTCTCAGTATTTACCACATAACTCTCTATAAGGTAAACCTTCTTAAAATAAATGCTGTAGATGAAGAGGTAATTTGTGGTTTTAATTTTGTGGCTGGATGTTATAAGAGTGAATCTCTTTGATAGTTTAAAAAAAAAAAAAAAGAGGTAGCTACCAAGTTTAAGTCACATCCATAGTCCAGTGTCTATCACAAAGCTGGGTTGAGGGGGAAAAAATGAGGAAGGGAGAAAGAAAGGAAGACAAAGAGAAAAAAAAAAAAAGACAAAGGCACACAAGAAGAAAGGGAATTAATAAATAAGTAAATATTGTTTATCTGTAGTTTATGTTTCATATCAAAATTCCTCCCCATCTCGGTCATCAGGATGTGGAAAGCAATGGATTTTCCCTGTCAAAATAAATTACCTTGATTATTCGTGCTGATGAATCCCAGGACTCACTCATTGCAATACAAAGGATTTTGTAGTCTCTAGCTAGTTCCTGAGATCTACAAGAGCATGCAGACCGAAGGTTAATTACAATATTCTACTAATTGCATTTCCTTGTCCTGTACCATATGGAAACAATGGAAGAAATGTGTCTATAATTAAGACTTGAAAACTCTCCACTGGATAGCCAGTGAAAGCCTCACAATGCAGGTCTCAGATGAAGAGAAATCATTGCCTTTTATCTTTCAAAGAAAAAAAGCCTCTGATAACAGTGTATTCATGGATTCTAGACCAGTCTTGTAACTTTTTTGTCACTTTTAGAAGTCCTTGTTGGACTTGTAACAGTTAGAAGTGAGAGATTTTTGGATTCTTAAATAATACTTATAATGACACAATCTTAATAATTTAGAGTAAAATCAGACCTCCTTGTTCTCTTGCAATGTGTGCCTTGATCAACAAGTTACTTATCCTTTATTTACAATTATGATGTTATCCCGTGGGACCAAAGTAAAGCTATGGATTAGGCAGTTACATCTTGGAATAGAGTACAAATTAATATTAAACAAATACAAACTATACATACAGAAAAATTTTAAAAGATACTGATGTTTTTTAAAATTATTAAATGCAATTTCATTCAGGGTCACTAAGCTTCAACAATCTTTCCCTATTAATGTGCAAGAAAACACTGTTGGAACTAAAGTAATCTGAGTACCAATTTTATCTTCCTGGAGATGTCTGTTATACACAAAAGAGAAAAATGAAACAGTCCACTTAAAGGAGTCAATTATTTTTGGAGGCTTGTTGTGTGAATGGAAGACATTTTAGCTTTATCCCAGTACTTATATAAACCAGCTTAGAGGCTTAAAGGAACCAATTCACAGATGTCCTCAAGTGAAGTGGCTAAATGGTGTGATTTCAAAAATAAAAGACTTGAATATGTAATTAGCTGCCTGTTCCTCATTCAGTAATTTGCTCTATCTAGCTGTGAATTCACCTAACTTTCTCTTTGAATATATGCATTAGATATCCATAAATAGCAATGCATAGCATTTTTAAGGTTCTTTAAGAAATGAATCTATGACCATTTTTGTTCATATCAATTGGTTGCTTGATCTGAATACATTCAATGGTTAGTTCTGCTAAGCAAAGAAAAGTGAGCAGTACCAGGTGCTGTTAAAGTTAATGATCACATTACTTGTTCACACTACATTTGTTTATTAACTGCATCTCCTTCTCACTGAACTGGCTGGGAGCAGTGCATAATAACAGATTAGCTGCATGATGCATTTGTATGGTGTGAATGGGAAGCACAGGTCTTTGTGATCACATTTGACTCAGAGTCTGAACCAGTGCAATAGGTACAGTAGGTAATTGTCCTGGTTTATAGATTGGTAATGAAGATTGGAAAGATGAAATAGTAATGATAAAATTATGCATTATATTCTGGCAGACTCAGAGTTTAAATTTGTGTCAGTCCAGATAACAGCAACAAAAAAAAGAGTAATAAAATAAAAAGTAAAATGACTTTAGACAAGTTCCTGAGAAGTCTGGCTGTACTACTGCCTCACTCTTAGCCATGGGCAATTCTCCTAACATCCTACATCTCCATTTTCAAGTTTTGAATCCCTCCAATGAAAGGATTGGTTTTACCTACCAGAGATGATGTGAGAATCAGTGAGTTTATGCAGGTTATACCCTTAGTACAGTGTCTATCACATATAAGCATCAGGAAATATTGACATATAAAATAACTCTTAGATTTTACACTGTATTTTAGAGCTTTCAGAGCAATTTTATTTACTTCTCAAATTTTAAATCAGTTCATTTTCCTCCCCCACTTGACAACATCACTACCAAGGGAGAAAAGCCGAGCAAGGAGGGGAATGTAATGGGTTGCAGTCACTTTTGGGTTGAGCTTTAATATCCTAGTTGGCTCAGCATCTGTGTTTGCAAAGAAAAATAATCTATGCTGATAAATCAAAGCCCCATCACTAAGGTCACATAACTGTATATGAAGCAGAAGTAGGATTGGAACCCAGTTTTTAAAATTTTTGTGGGTACATAGTAGGTGTATATATTTATGGGTTACATGAGATGTTTCAATACGGGTCTGCAACATGAAATAAGCACATCATGGAGAATGGGGTATCCGTCTCCTCAAGCATTTATCCCTTGAGTTACAAACAACCAAATTACACTCTTTAAGTTATTTTAAAATGTGCAATTATTATTGACCATAGTCACCCTATTGTGCTATTAAATAGTAGGTCTTATTTATTCTTTCTAACTACTTTTGCCTGTTAACCAACACAACCTCCCCTCCCAGGCATCCACTACCTTTCCCAGCCTCTAGTAACCATCCTTCTATGATGCCAATATGTTCAATTGTTTTGATTTTCAGATGTCACAAATAAGTGAGAACATGAGATGTTTGTCTTTCTGTGCCTGTCTTACTTAACATAATGATGTGGAGATCCCAGTTAAGTAGAACTCAGTTTTGAATGACTTGAAAATTCATACTGTTTCCTCTATTCCAGGTGTTTGCAAACTTTGGCCTGTGGAGCAAATATAGCCCACAGCTTTCTTTTGTTGGATATGTGAGCTAAGGATGATTTTTACATTTTAAAATCATTCAAAAAAATATTAAAAGAAAGAGCATATTTTATGATATGTGAAAATTACGTTTTTTTGTTTTTTTTTGTTTTTTTCTTTTTTTGAGTCACAGTCTCGCTCTGTCACTCAGGCTGGAGTGCAGTGGTGCAATCTCAGCTCACTGCAACCTCTGCCTTCCAGATTCAAGTGATACTCATGTCTCAGCCTCCCAAGTATCTGGGAATACAGGTGTGCACCACCACAACTGGCTAATTTTTGTATTTTTAGTAGAGTTGGGGTTTCACCATGTTGGCCAGGCTGGTCTCAAACTCCTGACCCAAGTGATCCACCCATCTGGGCCTCCCAAAGTGCTAGGATTACAGGCATGAGCCACTGCACCTGGTAGAAAATTACATTTTATTAATATTTATTGTCCATAAATAAAGTTCTGTTGAAACACAACCACACTCATTTGTTTGCATATTGTCTATGTCTGCATTTGCATTACAACCGTAGAATCAGAGGTTGCAACAGATGCTTTATGGCATGTAAGTCTAAAATATCACTTCATTGACTCTTTATGGAAAATGTTTGCAGATACCTGCTCCATATTGTTACTTTCCCAATATTTTTCAATAGTTCAACATTACTGATCTTCCATATGTTATTCCATATATTATTATTCCAAATAATAAGTAATATTGTTTACTTATTTTCATATTAAAGCAATTTCATTGCTTAAATAAATTTATTTGTTAAAAAAAACACTTGGTATTACTTAAATATAAAGCCTTTATTTAAAAGTAAACATAAATACAATAAATGCATATGTATTAAATTCATTTATGAGTATACCAGCAAAGTGAGTTTTAGTATCTCCTGTGGTTGGTATAATATAATTGGAAAGCACTTTACTATTCTATTCAATAATCAAGGTAGATTATTTGTCATAAAAACAGATGATGCTGCAATTTTTTCCTACTTCAGGTTCTGGAGAGATGCCATTGCCTCGTGTCTTCAGAGACGATACATCAGGGAGCAATGTAGGTTGAAGGATTGGTATTTATAAATGAATGAAAAGAGAAGGGGAGAAATTGTAGGAGAACTAGCAGAGATAATCTGAGTAGCATAAACTATGGTAGTGACATGGGAGATCCCAGGTGGTAGTGGCCTTATGGAAGGCAGAGTGGGGTTTGTGGGAGATGTTTTACCCCAAGTACAATACGGGAAACTGCTTATAGTATTAGGGACTTCCTAATTTGGTGCCTGGGATACCTAGATGTATTTATACATCTAATATAGGAGAACATAGAAATTCTAAAAAAAATACCTATTCCCCATCACTAAGCTTGATTCATTCATTTGTTCATGGCATAACCCTGTACCAGGCACCACTCTAGGCTGTTTAGTGATCAAGAGAGACAAATGACATGCCTTTATTTATTTATTTATTTATTTATTTTTATTTTTATTTTTATTTTTTTATTTTGTCCGGGCACTGTAACTCATGCCTGTAATCCCAGCACTTTGAGAGGTCAAGGCGTGTGGATTACGAGGTCAGGAGTTCAAGACCAGTCTGGCAAAGATGGTGAAACTGCATCTCTACTAAAACTACAAAAATTAGCTGGGCGTGGTGGCAGGCACCGTAATCACAGGTACTTGGGAGGCGGAGGCAGGAGAATCCCTTGAACCCGGATAGCAGAGTTTGCAGTGATCTGAGATTGCACCACTGCACTACAGCCTGAGTGACAGAGTAAGACTCTGTCTCAACAACAAAAAAATATATATATTTTTTCACATCTGGCAAGATTACCTCCATCTCCCACCACTGTCCTCTCTGGAGAAGAATAAGAAAGATTCACAACATTTCTCCTGACATTCTTTACACACTCAATTTAGTTTTCTTTCTAAATTATTAGTATCTTCTAGGTGTTTCTCTTTCCCCTGCCATGTGTGATTACATCAGAAAATGTCTTTTCTTTCCTCCTGCTTGCAGCCACAAAGGACAGCTCTGGAAATGGCCTTCTCTGTGTAGAGACAGCACTGCCTTCATTATTAAATCATCCACAAGTGCTTTGATTGGATTGCTTGTGTCTGTTAGAGCTATTTCTTTTTATTTTTCCCCATTTTTTTCTTTTAACTTCCTCTTCCTTTTATGTTGTAGATTTTGTAGACTTTTTACAAGAATTTTAGTATGCGTTCAACAAAGAAAGACTTTCTAGAATTATAAGTGACTTTTATCTGAGAAGGGGTCATTGATAATTACCTGTAGAAAGGCAATACATGTGTATGGGGGGTAGCACAGAGAATAATTTCAACTAAACAAGGAAGACTCACACTGAAAACAGTCTCAGAGAAGGATGAATGTGGACAGTGGAGTGTGGTTAGATATAGTAAATTGCAGGCTGGGTGCAGTGGCCCACACCTGTAATCCCAGCACTTTGGGAGACTGAGATGGGTGGATCACCTGAGGTCAAGACTTCGAGACTGGCCTGGCCAACATGGTGAAACCCCATCTCTACTAAAAATGCAAAAAGAATTAGCTGAGCATGGTGGTGGGCACCTGTAATCCCAGCTACTCGGGAGGCTGAGGCAGGAGAATCGCTTGAACCTGGAAGGCGGAGGTTGCCCTGAGCCAAGGTCATGCCATTCCACTCCAACCTGGGCGACAAGAGCAAAGCTCCATCTAAATAAATCAATAAATAAATCAATCAATCAATAAATAAATAAATAGCAAAGTTTCTCAGTGTTAATGTACAGATCCTTAATAACGTAGTCTGGTTCTAGTAACAAAAGCAGGTCTTCTCCTCTTCCTTCTTCCTCTCTCTTTCTTTTTTGATGGTCTTTTTCACATGCCCTCATAAGTTGTTTGAGGCCTGAGACTAGACCCTGTTTATCACAGTCCTCAAGACCTACCCCAGGATATTGCCAACTGAGGGAGGACCCTGAACAGTTTACTCATGTCTTTATACCCAATAACTCTTCTTGGCCCCCCTTTAGCCCGTCTCATCTCCACTTTAGAGTTGACGATAGATACATCCTCACTGTCTCAGGTCGGGCTAGCATGTGACACAATTCTGGGGAAAGCAGAATAAGTAGACATTCATTGGGAGCTTTCTGGAGTCTAACATCCACCCACCCATTTTCCCTTTGCTTTTACACAAACAGGAGGGCTCAGCCTTGCAGAAATAATGTATATCCATGATGGAACACCCCAGAAAGCCCCAGATATAAAGGCCCTAGTTTTGTTAAATCACAGAATCCTTGTTAGCAGCCATGTGCAATTAGACTTTCTTCATTTTGAACAGAATAAGTTTTATTCAAGTGAAATGTTAGGTGACTTCTGTCCAAGCACTTTACCCTCTCTTAAGCACTTGTGATAGACTAGTGAACAAGACAATGAGATATTTTGCTACATGCAGATGAAAGCATTCTAGGCTTATGAAGGATGTAGTTCTTATTTTCATCAGTCATTCAACCCTGAGCTGAAGTTTATCCTGACCCTTCTTAGAAGACCCTCACTACCTCTGAGGCAGTCTGTGATGGTGGCTGTGACAGTGGAAATGCTGCTGTCCATAATAACATCTTCACATAAGTATAATCTATACGTTGAGGAAAGTGGAATCTTAATATTTACAAACTTTGGCCACATCCTTGTTCTTATGGGAAAGGTACTACCTTTTGAGGCTAAGAGTAGAGGTAACAATAGCCCAATTAATAGATAAAGATAAAAGCAAAAGTCAAAGTAAAACAAATATGAACAACTTTCCCTAAGTCATGCACAGAATAATAGAAAGATTCTAAGACTACTCTCTTCTTGTACCAAATGTTTAGTCACATGCTGAATATGATGGGAAGGAAGCAGGAGTACCATTTGGCATTAAAAAACAAATACTGCTGGTATTCCCTGCCTTGAATGATCTAAATTTCAGGAGTTATATCTGATTCACGATCATTCAATCTTGGCTCATGTGTTCAAATCCCTTTGACAAGGTGGTTTATTTTCAATGGAAGCCATTTGAGTGAACCTCTTGGCATTTAAACTAGAATGTCTATAGAATCAGTCTATGTGGATTCACATTGTAAACTAGCTTGCTTCATATCCATTGAAGGTCAATATAGGAAAGTGGGAAATTCATTTCTCATTGAATATCTCAAAGCTTGATATCACACTTGGGCTAATTCAGTAGCCGAATTCTCCTCCTCTTTGCTAGAGAAGGTTCCCTGCATAGCCACCTCTGTGTGCCATAATCATTGAGTGTTTTATGGTGTCCAGAACCCCACCAGGAACAATTCTTTCTCTCCCTCTCTCTGACATAATCTTAACTTTTATGAAACATCCTCTATTCATATCATAGTTCTGTTAGTAGTGATGATAATTATCTTTATAATAACCCAATCCTCCATGAAACCCTAAATGCTATTCTACAGTTTAAAGGGTGGGTCAGACAGAATAAGAAAAATATGGTTTTGTAGTTTGCACTGGAGTCTAGACAAAGGTCATGAGCAATAATAAAAGTGCATATTATAATAAAATGAAATATGTACCAAATGTGAGGCACAGATGAAAACCTTAATAAGAGTGCAGGAATAACAAGAGATCACTGAGGCTACAAAATTAAGGAAAGTCTGATTAAACAGATGATATTTAATTATACCTGAAAGAAGACTAGAAGGCTGTTACTCAGATATATATATATATTTATCTCACATAGGATTTTATTTCTCAGTCACTTTGCCAGCTGGAGACCTCTGGCTGGCAATGACACTGCCTGGCCTTCTTTGGGCCTGGGCTCACTGCAGGAGATGCCTTGTCTACTCAACTCATGGCTCCAGGGCTAATTCAGCTCTGGTGCTGCTTCCCATCACATGGGGTGGCTGCCCTCCACTGGCAGAGGGCAGAGGGCCACTGTGCTACTGCTTTCTTCATACCTGCATTCAGTAGGGTCCCAAGTTCTTGTCCTGAATCCAAGAAGAATGAGGTTACATTGACAATTGAAGAGTCCGGTGGGTGGAGAAAAGTTTTACTGAGCAATGAAACAGCGCTCAGCAGAGATGGGATGCGAGGGAGGTTCCCCACCAGAAGTCAGAGGGTCTCTCCCTCAGTCTAGCTGGATGCAAGGCTTTTATCAGCTCAGAATGGGGGAGTATGTGCTGATTGGTTTGTGAGTATGCAATAAAAGACTAAAACAAAGGCACCATTCAAAGGTGGGCATGACAATGTATAAAACCAATTAGGTGGCTAACATGGTGAAACCCTGTTTCTACTAAAAATACAAAAATTAGCCATGCATGGTGACACGCGACTGTAATTCCAGCTACTTGGGATGCTGAGACAGAAGAATTGCTTGAACCCAGGAGGCAGAGGCTGCAGTAAGCCAAGATCATGCCACTGCACTCTAGTCTGGGGGACAAGAGTGAAACACCATCTCAAAAAAAAAAAAAAAAAAAAAATTAGGGAAGGATAGGTATATGTAAATTGGGTGAAGGGTGGGGATCCATCAGAGGAAAGCACACCAAATGGGAAAGGGGTTCTAAATCTTGACCGTGGATTTCAGGCTTTAAAATGTCTTTGACTTGAAGGTGCAGTTTCACTGGGGACCTTCCCCTATCTGCCTAAGATTTGTCTGCCTCCAGCTGCTCTACATATATATCTATATGTGCAGAAAAAGGATTATAGACTAGTGAAAAAGCACAAGCAAAAGTCCAGTGGTAGGAAAGAGCTTGCCATATTTGGAAGGGTTGACATGACCCACTGTACTGCAACAGACAGTTGCTATGAAAGAATACTGAAAAATCAGATTTGAAAGATGAGTGAGAACTGTCAGGCCTCTAAGCTAAAGCTCAGCCATTATAATCCCAGTGACCTGCACATATACGTCCAGATGGCCTGTAGGTGCAAGAAGTCTGGAGCAGTTGAAAAATCACAAAGAAGTAAAACAGACAGTTCCTGCCCTAACTGATTAACCAACATTACAACATTCTACCATTGTGACTTGTCCCTGCCCTACCTTAGCTGATCAATCAACTTTGTGACATTCTTCTTCTGGATAATGAGTTTTATGATCTCCCCACCATGTACCTTGTGACCCCCTCCTCTGCTAACAATACATAACCACCTTTTACTGTAATTTTCCATTACCTACCCAACTCCTATAAAGCAACTCCTTCCCCATCTCCCTTCACTGATTCTCTTTTCAGAGTCAGCCCACCAGCACCCAGGTGAATTAAAAGCTTTATTGCTCACACAAAGCCTGTTTGGTGGTCTCTTCATACAGACGTGCTTGATATTTGGTGCCAAAACCCGGGATCGAACCAGGGGATGTATTCGTGCAGGCTTGGGCTCAAAGGCCTGACAAGACCACAGAGGCAAGCCACTGAATGCCAAGCCTAAGTGTTAGGAATTTATGCTGCAGGCAGTGGAGAGCCTTGAGGGTGTTCTGAGCAGGGCAGTGAGTTCTACATGCCAGAGAGTTGGAGACCAAGTCCAACACCCCATGCAGGAAGTGGGAGAAGACTGAACATATAGTCTCTCCCTCTACTGGGCCGGATTTGAGAAAGCATTTTTCTTTCTTTTTTTTTTTTTTTTTTTTTTTTTTTTTTTTTTTTTTTTTTTTTTTTGAGACGGAGTCTCGCTCTGTCGCCCAGGCTGGAGTGCAGTGGCCAGATCTCAGCTCACTGCAAGCTCCGCCTCCCGGGTTCCCGCTATTCTCCTGCCTCAGCCTCCCGAGTAGCTGGGACCACAGGCGCCGCCACCTCGCCCGGCTAATTTTTTGTGTTTTTAGTAGAGACGGGGTTTCGCCGTGTTAGCCAGGATGGTCTCGATCTCCTGACCTTGTGATCCGCCCGTCTCGGCCTCCCAAAGTGCTGGGATTACAGGCTTGAGCCACCGCGCCCGGCCGCATTTTTCTTTCATTGTAAACTTTTTCTTTGCTGCATGAAAGCCAACACATCCAACAGAGGGTCTCAAAAACACTGACAGTGCATTTCCTGTTTTCAGTGCCCCCCCTCTAAGAAGCAGTAGCCCTCTAATCTCATTGAATTCTGGCTTAACTTTGAACTTGCAATTCAAAATAAAACCCAGTGATTTACTATTTCGTGGTGCTATTAAAAAAGTCAAAGGAATGTTAATGATTCTTAACCTGCATAATGAGTTCTATAAAGGAAAGGAAAGGTCAACAGATACAACTGAGAAGAGAAAGGAGGTTGTCTAGCAGCCACAGTGAAAGTTTTGGAGGATGACTACAATAGGCACGAAAAGACCCTAGAAGGACCTCAGTAATTCAATTTAGCATAATAGTGTGTGAGTGCTTGAGGACCAAACATCAATGCTACTTAAGATCAGAATCTTTAATTTTCTTTAATGGCCTTCAAATAATAAGAAAAAAACATTAAATTTTCAGAGGTTCTGTAGCTGTTGAAAACAGACTGATCAGAACATTCATTTTAATAAGTACCCAGGTGATTCTGATGAAATCAGAATCAAATCCACAGAAATAAACCTAGAGAAATTCTGGTTTGCCCTTCACTTGTTTTTGATCCTCACAAAAGCCATTTCACAAATATTTTATGTACAGGGAATCATAGACTTGAGAGGGGTTAAAAGATACAGAGGTCACAGCTCCTGAGTGGTTCTGCTGTATCTTAAAGCCATGTCTTCTAATCCAAGTACTGGTTCTGTGTCTACAGTCCCTTAGTTCATATACAATAAAACTAAATTCATAGTGGATTGCTTAATTCCAAAAGTTAAATCAGTCTCAATTCTAGAATTCAAACACTTTACTAGAGTCACAAAACCACGCCACCTTCGTCTGCAGTTCACTTATGAATTTCTCTAGATTCATGACTCCATTGACCATGATCCAGTATTGCACTATATACACAAAGCCTAACTTTTTGCTATATATGCAACACCACCATATGTGCAAAACCATGGCACTATATATATGCAAAACCTAAGTTTTGCACTTGTATTAAAAGGTTCACCCTCTTTGTCCTCTGAAGTCCTTGAAGGAAAGCAAATGTGGTATTTTGCTTGTTTGTTTTTGTTACGATTTCAGAAACATAGTAAATTTATCTGTGGTTTGAGGTGGGGCACAATCAGGGGAGCTGGAGCTGAAGACAAGACAATGGGGCTCTATGTTAGTCTCTCTATTATTTGAGGCAAGTAACTTCCCCTCCGAGCCACAGGAAACTCTTCCATGAATGGGGTCTGCTTATCTATCTAGCAGGAGAAACTAGACAAGAAGTCTGAGTTAGTTTTAACTGCCACCTCAATCTTTGATGCCTCCTCAGAAATTAAGTATTTTTATATTTATTTTAGCAAACAGCAGAGTCCCTTTTTCTAAAAGGGTATTTGAATAAAACAGATAAAAGTGGGGTTCTCCAGTTGTAATTATGCCACAACACAGACTCTGAGGTGGTTCTTGGGGGAATCTTTGGAAATGTTTACAAATCTGACAAGCACAAGAGTAAAACTTCCAGGTCTTCAAATTCCAGGAGTGTGTAGGAAGCAGCACGAACCTGAGAAGACTCAGGGGACCATTGGTTTCAGTTCCAACCAGTAACTTTAGTTACCCACTAGAGTAACTTTTCACAGATCACATCTCTTTTGCTAAATCTATGTTTTACATTTTAGAATAACCAACAATTAGCATATATGATTTCTGAGGTTTATTTCAGCTATTTCATACTACATAATAAGTTATAATTCAGAGATGAGGTCAGTACTAGGGCCTTTAAAAATCTCACTAGATGGTAAGCTTCATGAGGGCATCTGCATATGTGTGCATAGCACTGACCATGTGGTAGGCAAGCCAAAAACACAATAAAAAAACAGCCTCAGTGGCTTTCATAATACAAAACACAGATGGCACCAAAATCATTTACATTTGATTTGGAAATGTATCTTAGGTTTAGCTTTATTTTGTCAAAGAATGCTTAAAGAATGTTTTAGAGTGTGTGCTGTGTATCACTTAAACATTTGGTATAAATGTTTGAATTATACCCCTTCATGTTTAAAATTTGCTATTTATAAGCAGTTCATGTGTGCGTGTGTGTATACACACACACAGATATATATATACTAGCACAATGCATAATATATGACAACCACTGAATCAATATTTGATGGATTATGTAAGACGTGTGACATATCCATATATAGGTGTGCTCATGTGTGAATGTAGCCACATGTCTGTGAGTGTGTGTATGCGTATATGTGTAATTATTCAACTCTGACTTCTAAACATGCCCGTGTATAGTTAAGTGAGAAAACAGCCAGATTAACTGATCCATTTGACAATACATCTTTTACTCAATACCTGTCTGACACCTCTTAGAAAGTCATGATACATGATTAATGAGTACTTGAAGTACAAATGCATGTTTTGTTTCCAGGTATTTATTTAGATAGCCCATTTTGGCTTCTAATCAAGACAGAAAGTAATGCATCCAATATTGAGGGCTCACACTTTGAAAGTATTTGAGGGAAAATGCCCTGGAGCATAGGCCTCCTCTGGCACAGGCACACACACACATACTCGCAGACTGACAGATCGGTGCCTGCCCTTCCTATACATATATCCACAGTCCACTATGATTTTAGAATGAAGAGCAATTGGCATACGATCAAAATAATTTTTTAATGTGCAAATAATTACTCATCCTGAATTAGCCTTCAGTCTCCACATGAAGAGGTATTTGTTTCGATGCCTCCACGATAGGGAAGTGGCAAGACACAGCCTGAAAAACAGACTTCTTATTTCCAGTTTGAGCCCTAATTTTCTTTGCCTATCACACTCCACGTGTCATCTCACATGTCACTTCTAGAAATTCCAGAAGTGGATTTCCTGTAGTTCCCCCTGCTACTTTCCCTTTTTGAACATGAGGCACACTTCAATGTTTTTTACTTATATATTTATTTGTTTGTTTATTTTGAGATGGATTCTCACTCTGTCGCCCAGGCTGGAGTGCAGTGGTGCAATCTTGGCTCACTGCAACCTCCGCCTCCCGAGTTCAAGTGATTCTCCTGCCTCAGCCTCCTGAGTAGCTGCGATTGCAGACACACACAACCATGCCCAGCTAATTTTTGTATTTTTAGTAGAGTCAGGGTTTCACCATGTTGGTCAGGCTGGTCTCAAACTCCTGACCTCGTGATCCGCCCATCTCGGCCTCCTAAAGTGCTGGGATTACAGGTGTGAGCTACCGCTCCCGGCCACTTCAATGTTTTATTAAGCTGCGCTATGCTTCTCCAGGTTAGTCCATCTTCTGATTCAGCCGAGTTCTAGCATCTTGCACTCTGGCACAAATCCTCACATATGGTGCCTTTGCCTGGTTCACTCTAGCTCTGAAAATTGAACCCATACACCCAAAGGGTCAGAAGATGCTCTACAAAGAAGATCAACATGACATGATGAAAACCAAGACCTTAAAATACTATGACTAAAGGCTGGAGAATGGAGGGGACTTTTGCAAGTTCATACAGTTACATTGATTTGAAGTACCTGGGTCTTCTCATTCCTACATTGACAGCAACCTACTTTTCAGAATTTAAAAATTCCTGCAAATATGCCTACATAAACAAAAACAAAAACAAAAACAAAAACAAAAAAAAACCAGTTTCCCTGTAAAGCAGAAACAAAAGGTAGCTTTTCATTAATTTAGCAGGTTACTTCAAATATTATCGCACCACCAAAGAAAGTTACTGTTACTAGCCAACAAGCAAACCTCCTAATTCCTAATCGTCATTCTCTCTTCCTCTCTCCCTCTCTTTTACTCAAAATAATCCAATTACTGCAAGTGCTAGATTCTATTCTCATTGATAAGCTTGAGGAAATGGGGCAAAACATTTGATTCCACCCTCTCAGCGTCTGTGATTAGCATCCCACCAATCCAGATGGGTTCCCAAAACTGTAAATCAGAAGCCGGATAACTCTGTGTATGCTGAATTCTTTTCAGAAACCTCTCTGGCAAAAAGGAAAATGAATCAAGTTACTTGATAAAAATCCAGTATATACCCTCTCATTCAACCTATGTAGTTAATTGCTGTAATGCCTTGTTCCAATTCACGCAAGGATTGGCAAACTAAGACCCATGTGCTAAATCCATCTCACTGCCTAAAGGTTTATTGGAACACAGCAATGCCTCTGGTTTTTGTATATTGACAATATATAAAACTTATATGACTCATGCTATGTCAAAGTTAAGTAGTTGTGATTCTATGGCCCCCCAAATACTAAAATGTGAACCACCTGGCCCTTCACAGGAAAAAACAAACCAAAAAAACACATTTAATCCCTGGTTTATAACCTTGCGATTCTTGCCTTTTCATATTAGATGAGCCATGTACCAGTGGGCCAGGGTTCCTGAGTTTTCTTACCTGATATACCGGGGCCGGGTGTGGTGGCTCATGCCTGTAATCCCGGCACTTTGGGACGCCGAGGCAGGCGGATCACGAGATCAGGAGATCGAGACCATCTTGGCCAACATGATGAAACCCCATCTCTACTAAAAATACAAAAATGAGCTGGGCGTGGTAGCACGTGCCTGTAATCCCAGCTACTCGAGAGGCTGAGGCAGGAGAATTGCTCGAACCAGTGAGTTGGAGACTGCAGTGAGCTGAGATCATGCCACTGCACTCCAGCCCAGTGGCAGAGTGACACTGTTTAAAAAAAAAAAAAAAAAAAAGATGTATCTGTCAGAGTGCAGTCAGGAAATAAAGACTCATGGTTCATAGCAAGTAGTTTATTAAAGAACACTAAATACAGAAAGATGGTTATAGATACGGTTTAAAAAAAAACACTAAAAATATGGAATTGACTGTTTCGGAATGACACTCCTAACCCTAGGGCTGAGTGATAAAGGAGGAGGTGGTTTTACCAGTGCCAACCTATGGAGCAGGGATCCATGAGGAGGACTTACTGAGTGGGAACTTCGACCCTAGAAGGAAGGTTGAGCAGCAGGAGCTAGAATCACAAAGACAGAGCCACTACTCCAGGTACCACCAAAGCAGAGACAGAAGGAGAGGACACCATAGTTTCTCCTTTTCTGGTTTCACTCTTATCTCAGTGTCCCTCATTGGTCAAGCCCAGTGGAAATTTAGGAGCCAGGGAGGCCTGGAAAATTTAGTTTACAGAAGTCAGATTCTTGCAAAATACAGCGGAGCCAGCAAGGAAGTGGAGTCAACAGAGAGAAAGAGGCATATGACAAGTGCAGCTGGTATGTGATTTTGGACAAGACACTTCAGCAGTCTCGGGTCCCAGCTCCCTCAGGTGCAAAACTGAGAGGCCATTTATTTGTCGTGACATGGACTTCCCTAAAACAACGTATTCTAACACATGTAATGTATAAGCCCACGAGACAGCAGATGCTGCATTTGTCCACAGACACTGTTCTTGACAATACTTTCCTTCTGTTTTCTTCCAGGCCCACTCCTTACCCTTCAACCTTTCCTTGCTCTGTCTACAGCTATGACCACTTGAAAATCTACTGACAGGCTAAGCCTCCCCACAACTAGTACCATCTTACAGCTCATTCGAGTGAATAAGGATCTTACAGTTCTTGAGCATTAAACCTGAAGACAGGTCTTCAGTTAGTTTTGTTCCACCTTTTCCTGGTTTTGGTACTTTGAGCCTCTGGATTAGGCCTTTGAATCTGATGTAGCCTCTTTGCTCTTGTAGTTTATATGTTTATATGTATTGATTTGTGTGGACTGCCAGAACTTCACTTTCATTAGGACTAGCATGCTGCTTCCATTTCTAACATCTTTGTCCTTTTTCTATGAGGGCACCACAGATTGAAATTGAAAATTTAAATCACAAACAAGTAATAGAGATGCTTCTTCCTGCTGAGAGATATTGGTAAGCTACTATATTTCTGAACTTCCGAATCATTTCACATTCTAGATGTCAAGTTTCACTATGCGCCAAAAATTGTCTTTTTATCATTTGTTAGATGTTTGCAAATTTACTAGATCCCTTTGGTAAAGAAAATTCAAGTAAACTAGTTACTATGACATAATGGGAAAGTGCAGTCCTCATGGGAGGTGCAAGTTTCCAGGGAGGCTCAGAGCAGAAAGACATTTATTGTATCTGTAATGGTGAGGGAGACATTCAAGAAAGACTGGGCAGACGGACTTAGTATTGGAGATGAACATTTTAAAAATGAGACTTACCCATTTTGAGACAGACAGAAAAAATATTATTCCAGGTTGAAACAATAGCAAAACTCATTAGAACTTATAGAGACTGACTGAAAGTATTTGGGAGTTGGCGTGGATGAATCCCTTGTTCTTGTATCAACTTGATGGATATTCCAAACATTTTAATAAAGTTCAGAGGGATTAATGTGGCTAGTAAAGTCAATCCGTAAATTAAAATCTATGGAGTGCTATCTACTTATCTATCTAAATTGTTTAGGTATTAATAGTAAAAATATAAGAAGAAGACAACTACTGTGCTTTATGTATATATAAAAATATATATTTATATTATAAATATACATATAAATATGTATATATTTCCTTAGAGCTCAGGGAATTTCAAATAATAGGTGCAAAGGTATGATCGGGCATAATTTGTTGAAAAAATGATGAGCAACCTGACATAACTGGAAACAAACTCTACTCTAGTTTCATTGTTCTGTTTTCCCAATGACTCAGGTTCTGCAGATAGTTTGTATTTCTAAGAGCAATCCCACTTGGTTTTCTAGCCCTTTCTGATAGAAGGAAATAAGCAGGAGATGAGACTTATATTGGACACTTCCGATATCCAAGCCCTGTCATAACAGATGGATTCACAGAAGGTTCCCCTGCTCTTCCCCTTTGCCTCTGGCCCCACCCATATCTAAATGGCTATATTGAACACTCCTGAGTTTGAGTTGTCTCCCTGTTTCTCTTCATTACATGCTTCTCTAATTTCTGTGAGAGATGCTCTGCCTGTGTCCCTCTTTGTAACACAGATCTTCTTTAGAATCTTGATCTTCCTGTTAGATGGGTTTTTGTCAAGATCTCCATGCCTCAAAGCAATGTCTCCATTCTCTTATTTAATTAACATCAGTTTTAGAAGTAGGAAGAACTTGTGTCTAGGAGAAGCATTGCTATTTGGAAATCTACTATAGAAATGAAGTTGGTTAAGATCTCTTTATCACTCTCTTCTGCTCTCTTTCCCTCTTCCTCTACCTTGCTTCCACTGTCCTTCTCTTCTTCCTCATTCTCGCTCTCATTCTGTCTTTTATTTGAAATTCAGCAAAGATTCACTCATACTCCTAGATGATTAAGGCTTTTTCTCCCCGACTCCTTCAGGCCCATTTGACAAAACTCATTGGAACTTATAGAGACTGACTGAAAGTATTTGGGAGTTGGCGTGCATGAATCCCTTCTTCTTGTATCAACTTGATGGATATTCCAAACATTTTAATAAAATTCAGAGGGATTAATGTGGCTAGTAAAGTCAATCCGTAAATTAAAATCTATGGAGTGCTATCTACTTATCTATCTAAATTGTTTAGGTAGTAATAGTAAAAATATAAGAAGAAGATAATTATTATGCTTTATGTATATATAAAAATATATATATTTATATTATAAATATACATATAAATATGTATATATTTCCTTAGAGCTCAGGGAATTTCAAATAATCTCAATAAATCTTTTTCTTGTATCTCAGTGGTCAGTCAATAAAATGATACCTCTTAAAAACTGTCCTGAATTTTAATTGCAGTCAGATCAGTGGTAGATTGGAACTAATGCCTTTCACAGTTAGACAATATGTCACAGCTGGCAGGTACTCCTAGATGCAAGGTACCTGCCTCCCTTGCAATCTGTGTAATGTTGATCTGAAGCCTCTTCTTGAGCCTGGAGCTTTAATTTTGACCATTTTTCCATAGATGTGTGAAAAACAACATGTGTAATCATTCATTCTCCCAGGGGATATAAATAGAAATTTCATATAAAAAGTGTGATTTGCTGTCTCAGTTTTACCCTGAACTTTCCTATATTCCCGAATTGTGCACATCAATGTGGCCTTACCTATAGGTTCAGCCCCCGTCTGAATTTTTGGTCCTGGTGTAAAGAATATCAAGACAACAAGAACATATATATCATGTCAAAGTTATGTTATCTCTTACCATGGCTGAAACACAGATAGAAGGCAGTAAAAACAAAAAACAACCTTCTATCTGTTGAAGCTACTATATCCTAGTGCTGTATATATTCACAGTTAATCATAATATAATACAGAGAAGAATGTGCTATTATCTTCATTTAAAGAAAATACATGTATCTTTGTCCATGTGGGTTGCTGTAACAAAACACTTTAAGCTGGGTAATTTACAAGGGCACTAATCCCACTCAGAAGGGCCCTGCCCTCAGGACCTCATCACCTTTCAAAGCCCCACCTCATAATACCATCACTTTAGTGATTAGGTTTCAACATAGGAATTCTGAGGGGACACAAACATTTAGAGAATAGCACTGTGATGAATGAATTAAAGGTTACTGGGATTAGGTAAATACCAGTTCACATCACCAGTAAGACAGGTGTAAGGATTGAAATGTGAGTCTGATTCCAAGTGTGGATTTCTTCCCAACAGAATATTCTGCCCCATGACTCAGAATCCTCTTTAACTTGACCAAGATGTCAAAGAAAGTGGTGCTTCTCTGAAAAGGAGGATAGTAGAGCTCTTGCTCTCCAGCATGAGTAGAGCTTTACCAAAAACGTGGTATATGCATCTTGTAGATCCTTGTAAGCTAGACATTGTTATTCCCCTTTTACCGATAAAAAAGCTGAGGCTCAGAGAACTTAAGAAAGTCCTAGCAAATTACATTAAGTGTAGGTTCCTGAATTTCATTAACTATTTGATTCTAGTGTTATTCTATTTCCATTCCACTTCACTGAACTTCATCAGAGATGTGCTATTATTAAAGATTTTTGAAGAGTTTGTTTGTTACTTGATGATTTATTTTTATTTTTGCCAGAAAGTACAAATCTACTAAATTCAAGGACATTTTTGCCTTCTCCAAAACACAGCCTAGAAAATCTAGGCCATATTCAGCTTTCTTTCCTCAGAGGACAGAAGTCTTACAGCCCATTACTAACACAATCACAGTGGGAGACATTTATAGCTTTAAGTGTAAGGAAGGGTAATTAACATGTTGTTGGTATGCATGTTTTTTTTCATTTCCCAGAGTTTGTTATATACATCCTGTGCCATGGGCATCTTCTGTTGCCCTGCAGGATATATGAGCAACTAATTTGTTAGGGTTGTGATTTTGCTTGGAATTTTGATGAACTGCAATCGAATCTTTGAGCTCTGTACTCTGACAGCTATGGGCACAGCTCCCCCATGCATTCACAGCCAACCCACAGTGCTTACGACCAGTGACAGCTCATTTTTATTCAGCTCTTCTCTGATTCTTCACAGAACTCTAAAACAACTGAGGCCTTTAGTTTTTCAGGCCCCGAGTTTTCTTCTATTTTCCAAACGTAAGTGTTTGTTGTGAACTAAATTGTGTCTCCCTTCATGTGTTGAAGTGTAAAATCCCAGTGTGACCCTATGGCAAGTTAGAGATTTTATGGTCATCATTAAAATTAAATGAGGTCATAGGGTGGGGCCCTAATCCTATATGATTGGCATCTTCATATGAAGAGAAAGAGACACTAGCACTTGCTGTCTCTCCACACTGACACAGAAGAAAGGCCATAAAGAGGATACAGTAAGAACGTGGCTACCTATAAACTAGAAGGAAAACCCTCATCAGAAGCTGAATTTATCAGAACCTTGATCTTGGATGTGGAGCCTCCTGAACCATGAGAAAATGCATTTCTGTTGTTGAAATCACTGAGTCAGTGGTATTTTGTTATGGCAGCTGATGTAAAGTAATTCAGCATCTATATCCTTTTCCAATAAAGAACCATTTTTTACTCCCTCATTATTAACAACTCTTTATTGTATATGACAGCATGTTTTCACTTCTGAATATTCCAGCTCAGCCTTCCCTCCTCTAAAAAGCCTTGCTGTTCTTCCTAGGCTGGGTGGCTTGGTCTTCTACATGTTCTCCGCAAAGCCGGGCATGGAATCTTTCCAGTAACCGCCATGGACAGCGGTTGGAGTAATTTGTTTTCAAATATTTATCCCCTATTAAACTATGACTTCTCATGAGTGCAGATAAGATTTTGCTCCTGTTCAAATCCCCAATGTAAAAACAACAAACAAACAAACAAACTAAAACATGATTTGGCACATTACAGCACTCAGTACATTTGAATAAATAAATGAATTTACATTTTTTGCTTTGAATCCCCACAATAAGAAATATTGCATGTAAAAATTAATAATTAAAAAAAACCTAATTCATAGAAGAGATTAGATATTGCCTGCTGAAGACCACAGAAAATAAATACTTACATGGATACGAAAGCCAGGACTATAGACGTTAACCCCTTGTCCTTTTTCTGCTCTTTCATTGTGAGCTGTGTTGAATAAAATTTCTGAAACTCAGTCTTCCTATGCTGTGAATGATTCACAAACACTGTGTGAGGGTGGTTACCTGGTAGTTGGGTGAGGAAGTAACAGCACTAACTGCAATAAAATCACATAAAAATTAGCTTTTTTTTACAACTGTAAAATATTGACAATAATACCACCTCCGCATAGCTCAAAAGTGTGTTGTATGAGCAACTGACATAAATAATATACAAGTAGTTTTATTTTCTTTTGTCTGAATATGTCAGGCAACTATAAAATATTAAATTGTAGGAGTTACTATAGATAATCTCTAAGCCTCTTCTGCATGGAAAATTCTAAGCTATAACTATTTTCTAAAACATAATTATGGATACACCTGAAATTTTTGATATGTTTTATCCTTAACAAAGGTGAAATAATTTCAAGCATTGCTCTAAGATCTACTTTAAAATTACTGTATTTGTTAAATCCCTGAGAGGTTTTCCACTCCCCCAAGACACTGTCTAAGTTCAATATCATAGCACACAGTCTTCACGGTTCAGCAATCATGTGAATCTAAACTACATCTCCCAAAAGACTTTTCACCCATCTCTTAGTTTATACTTTAGCACTACTCAAGCTCTGGGAGAGGCACGCGACACACCATGCTATTCTATGACAAATTTACACATGAATTCTCACTTCTCCATAATATCTAACACAGATGGATAATATACCTAAAACACAGATAGTTTTCTAAGGGAATTTAATTCATTCATTCTCATTTCAAATATTACTATTTAGAAGAATCAAGAATTTCTCCCTCTGCAAGTCATTCATACTACTATTATAATATTTATTTATATATTCATTTATTTATTTATTTATTTAGAAAGAGAGTCTCCCTCTGTCACCCAGGCTGGAGTGCAGTGGCACGATCTCTGCTCACTGCAACCTCCGCCTCCCGGATTCGAGTGATTCTCCTGCCTCAGCCTCCAGAGTAACTGGGACTACGGGCATGTGTCACCATGCTCAGCTAATTTTTTTGCATTTTTAGTAGAGACGGGGTTTCACTGTGTTAGTCAGGGTGGTCTCAATCTCCTGACCTCGTGATCCGCTCGCCTCGGGCTCCCAAAGTGCTGAGATTACAGGAGTCAGCCACAGCGACAGGCCTTGTAATACTTACCTTATAGTTTTATATCAATCTTTTTTTTTTCCTTCCATCCATTACCTATTTATCTAGATCAAGGCTTTCTCACCTTTTCCTTGTTGTGTTGGACTGACGGTCCTGTGCTTTGGAGGATTTTTTAAATATCATCCCTGACTTACCCACTAAATGCTGGTAGCATCCTTAGTCACGACAAAACAAAAAACAAAAAAACAAAAAAACCTCCAGATTTTTCTGGTGCCCTTCTAGAAGCAAAAAGTCCCCAGTTGAGAACCACTGAGTTAGAGGCATCTATGGACAGGCATAAGCACTCAAACATACCATTACAGAGGGGTGTGGTAGGCTAAATAATGCCCTCTACCCAAAAAATGTTCATGTCTTAATGCCAAGAAACAGTGCCTATTCCACTTTACATGTCAAAAGAAAACTTTATAGATGTGGTAAGGATCACTGGAGCACTCAAACTCATGAAACAAGTATTAGTAGACCTAAAGAGAGAGGTAGACAGAAATGCAATCATATTGAGGAACTTCAACACCTGACTCACAGCATTAGAAACATCGTCTACACGGAAAATCAACAAAGAAACATTGGACCTGGCTGGGTGTGGTGGTACACACCCATAATCCCAGCACTTTGGGAGGCCGAGGTTGGTGGATCACTTGAGACCAGGAGTTCAAGACCAGCCTGGTCAACATGGCAGAACACTGTCTCTACTAAAAATACAAAAAAAAAAAAAAAAAAAATTAGCTGGGGTGGTAGCGCACACCTGTAATCCCAGCTACTCAGGTGGCTGAGGCACAAGAATCTCTTGAATCCAGGTGGCAGAGGTTGAAGTGAGATGAGATTGTGCCACTGGACTCCAGCCTGAGTGACAGAGTGAGACTGTCTGAAATAAGAAAGAAGAAGAAACATTGGTGTTAAATTGGACTTTAAACAAAATGGACCTAACAGACATTTACAGAACACTCTATCTAGCAATTGCAGAATATATATTCTTTTCATGTAACATTCTCCAAGATACGCCATATGCTAGACAACAAAACAAGTCTCAATAAATTTTTAAAAATTGAAAACATATTAAGTATCTTCTCAGAGCATAATATAATTAAACTAGAAATCAATACCAAAAAGTGTTTTTGAAACTATACAAGCACATGGAAATTAAACAACGTGCTCCTGCTCCTGCATGACCACTGGATTAAAAAAATAAGTTAAGATGGAAATGGAAAAAAAAAAAAGACAAATGAAAAAGAAAACACAATATACCAAAATCTGTGGGATGCAGCAAAAGCAGTTGAGGGGAGATTATAGCATTAAATGCTTAAATCAAAAAAAAAAAAAAAAAATAGAAGGTTCCAAATCAACATACCTCAAGGAATTAGAAAAGCAAGAAAAGACCAAACCCCAAATTAGCAGGAGAAAAGGAAAAAAAGATGAGAGCAGAACTAAATCAAATTAAGAATAAGAAAGCAATAAAAAAGGATTAACAAGACAAAAGATTGATTCTTTGAAAAAAAATAAACAAAGTTGATAAATTGCTAGCTCCTTCAACCCGGAAGTAAGAAAACCCAAGGAAGCAAAATCAGAAATGAAAAAGGACACATTCCAACTGATCATCACAGAAATTCAGAAGAACGCCAGGCTATTTTGAACAACTATATGCTTACAAACTAAAAAACCCAGAAGAAATGGATAAATTTCTTGAGAGATACAACCTTCCAAGATTGAACCAAGAAGAAATAGAAAGCCTGAACAGATCAGTAATGAGCAGCAAGACTGAGGCAGTAACAAAAAATCTCCTAACAAAGAAAAGCCCAGGAACAGACGAATTCACAGATGAATTTTACCTAACATACAAGAAAGAACTAATAACAAACATCCTGAAACTATTCCAAAAAATTGAGGAGATAATGCTTCCTAACTTATTCTAGAAGGCCATTATCACCCTGATATCAAAACCACAAAAAATAAAAAACGAAAACTACAAACCAGTATCTCTAATGAACATAAACACAAAAATATTTGACAAAATACTAGCAAACTGAATCCAACAGCACATCAGAAAGTTAATCTACCATGATCAAGTAGGTTTTATACTAGAAAAGCAAAAATGGTTCAACATATGTAAATCAGTAAATCTGATGTATCACATAAATAGAATCAGGGACAAAAAATTTGATTATCTCAATGGATGCAGGAAAAAAAAGCATTTGATAAAATTCAATACCACTTTATGATAAAAACTCTCAAGAAACTAGGCATATCATAGAAGAAACATGCCTCAAAATAATGAAGGCCATATATGAAAAACCCACAGCTCATATTATACTAATGGGGAAAATTTCAAAGTATTTCCTCTGAGAACTGAAACAAGACAAGGATGCCCACTCTCACCAATTGTATTCAACATATACTGATAGACCTAGTCAGAACAACCAGGCAAGAGAAGGAAATAAAAGGTATCTAAATTGGAAAAGAGGAAGCAAAATACTCCTGTTTGCTAGTGATATGATTTTATATTTAGAAAATCTTAAAACTCCACCAAAAACTCTTAGATTTAATAAAGGAATTTAGTAAAGTTGCAGAATGCAAAATTAATGTACAAAAATTAGTCACATTTCTACACACCAACAATGTTTTAGCTGAGAAGGAAATAAGAGGGCAACCTCATTTACAATAGCTACCAAAATAAAACAATCCAGAGATAAATTTAACCAAGGAGGCAAATGATCTCTATAAGAAAAAACTACAAAACACTGATAAAAGAAATTATATATAACAAAAACAAATGAAATCCATCCCATGATTATGAATCAAAATGTTTATATTGTTAAAATGATCATAGTGCCCAAAGCAATGTACAGGTTCAATGCAAACCTGACCAACATACCAACTTTATTTTTCACAGAATTAAGAAGTACAATCCTAAAATTCATATGGAATCATAAAAGAGCCTGGATACTAAAGCAATCCTAAGCAAAAAGAATAAGGTTGAAGACCTCACATTATCTGACTTCAAATAATATTATAAAGGTATGGTCACCAAAACAGCATGGTAATGTTATAAAAATAAACACATAGATCAATGGAACAGAACAGAGAATCCAGAAAGAAAGCCATATATTTATGGACAGCCAACTGACTTTTGACAAAGCTGACAAGAACATATATTGGGGAAAGGATATCCTTTTCAAAAAATGATGCTGGGAAAATGGGATTACTATATGCAAAAAAAATGAAACTGGATCCCTATGTCTTACCACATATAAAAAATCAACTCAAGATAGATTAAAAACTTAAACTACAACTCTAAACTACAAAAATATTAGAAGAAAACACAGGGGAAACTCTTCTTGACATTGGTTTTGGCAAAGAATTTATGACTAAGACCCCAAAAGCAGAAGCAACAAAACCAAAAATACCTAAATGAGACTTAATTACCTAAAAAGCTTCCATACAGCAAAATAAAAAACAGAGTAAACAGACCAGTAGAATGGGAGAAAATGTTTGTAAACTATTCATCTGAGAGGTGACTAATACCCAGAATACACATGAAACTCAAGCATCTTAACAACCACAACAAAGACAATCCCTTTAAAAACTGGGTAGGGATATTAGTAGACACTTTCAGAAAGAAGACATAGAAATAAGTAACAGATATGTGAACAAATGCTCAGCATCACTAATTAGAGAAATGTAAATTAAAACAACAAGGAGATATCATTGTACACCTGTCAGAATGGCCATTATTAAAAAGACAAAAAAAATAACAGATACTGGTGAGGATGTGAAGAAAATGGAACCTTTTTTTTTTTTTTTTCTCTCCTGGGACAGTATTTGACTCTGTCACCCATGCTGGAGTGCAGTGGGATGCTCAAGGCTTAGCACAGCCTTGACTTCTTGGGTTCAAGCAATCCTCCTGCATCAGCCTCTCAAGTAGCTGAGACTACAGGTGTACACCACCATGCACAGCCAATTTTTCCTTTTTTTTTTTTTTTGTAGAGAAATGGTCTCACTATGTTGCCTAGGCTGGTCTTGAACTCCTGCGCTCAAGTCTTAAGCTTCTCAAGTGTTAGGGTTGCACATATGAGCCACTGAGCCTGGCCCCAGGAACTCTTATACATTGTTGGTGGAAATGTAAATTAGTAAAAACCCCTATGAAAAACAGCATGGAGATTTATCAAAAAACAGAAATAGAATTATCATCTGATCCAGCAATTCCAGTACTGCATATCTACCCAAAGGAAAATACGTTAATATATCAAAATGATAAATTCACTTGTATGTTTATCATAGCACTATTCACAATAGCAAAGATATGCAATCAATAGAAGCATCAATCAACAGATTAATGGATAGAAAATTACACATACATACAATAAAATACTAGCCATCTATAAAAAAAGAATGAAATCCCATCTTTTGCCACAACATGGACAGACCTTGTGGTTATTATTTTAAGCGAAACAAATCATATACAGAAAGTCAAATATCATATATTCTCACTCATAAGTACGTACTAAAAATGTGTACACGTTGACATAGAGAGTGGAATGATAGACAAGGGAAACTCAGAAGGGTGCAGGGGTTGGAGGGGGTTGATGAGAAGTTAGTTAATTGATACAATGTATATTATTTGGGTTATGGATATCTTAAGAGACCTGACTCTTGACCACTACACAATCCATGCATGTATCAAAATTACACATGCACCCCCAAAATTTGTACAAATAAAAGTAAAATAAAAGGATCTTGAGAGGGAAGATTATCCTGGACTATCTGATGTGTCTTATGCAATCAAGATTTCTTAGAGAAAGACGAAAGTTAAAGGCAGAAGGAGGTGAGATCAAGGAAACGGAGGTTGAAATTATGCTCTTTGAAGATGGAGAAAGTGCCTATGAGCTAAGGAATGCTGGTGGCTTCTGGAAGTTAGGAAAGGCAAGGAAATGGCTTGTTTTTTTTACAGCTTGCAGAAGGAATGCTTTGCTGATGACTTGATGCTATTAGCTCACTGAAATTGATTTTAGATTTATAATCTCTGGAAGGGCTAACATGTAGGTATAATCATCAAATGTTACAGTGATGTCCTAATTATGTTGCACACCTGCCTTTGACCTCTCTAGGAGAGTAGTCTCCTTGATTGTGTCCACTTGCCCTTGAATTCATCCCAACTTCTAACATGACACATGGCCAAGCATCGGTGCTCCAACATACTTGTTGAATGGATAAATGACTATCAATGAACATGGTACCTAATATATTGCGGTGTTCAAAAACATAGAGTTGAGCTCCCATAGATCAGTGAGAACATATGAGCACACAAAGGCATAAGAATGATACAGTGGACTTTGGGGACTTGCGGGGAAGAGTGGGATGGGGGAGAGGGATAAAAGACAACAAATATGGTGCAGTGTATACTGCTCGGGTAATGGGTGCATCGGGTTCTCACAAATCTCCACTAAAAAACTTACTCATGGAACTAAATACCATCTGTACTTCAATACCTTATGGAAAAATACTTTAAAAAAAAAAAAAAGAAACATCTTAAAGGATCTTTAAAAGAATATAGACAGCTGAGAACATTATAGGCTCAAATTATACAAATAAAACAACTTAATTATGTTTAACATTTTTAGGTCAAATAACTCATCTCATCCCATTGTTTTTATAGGTAAGGTACAAAAATAACAAAATACAGGAATTCTAAAGACAATCAGAAATGGGTTTGAAACATGGATCATTTATTCACTAACTGGAATATTTTGCCATATCACTAGGTCTCTCTGAGCCTCAATTTTAACATCTATAGCAGAGATAAAATACTTAGGGAGAGCATCTTGTACTACCCTAAAGTAAGTGCCAAATTAAAAAAAAAACAACAAACACCCACAATGAAATAGATGGTAAATCATATCAAAAGGACACAGGAGGTGAAGGAAAGATTCCCAGGGGCCACAGCTGTAATAATTTCAGCACCAAAACAAAGTGTTACTGAATTATAATACCCCAAAATAAAATAAATGTCTATGAGTCTGTTCTGCTATAAATAAATGATTGAATAAATAAGTAAAGGAGGAAAACAGACAAATCTCCTATGCAGAAGGAATCCAAATAATTTTACCAGACGCTTCATCCTCAAGGAGAGGGACCATAACTATATGTGGGTGGCCCATAGTAACTTCCTTCCAAGGAATAACAGTATGAAAGGGGGAGGAAAATTTAACTTACAGTGGAAAAACCAGACAGAAAATACCTCAACTCTATGATCAAGATTCACATCAACAATAAGAAGTCATGCTGATAATCTGACTTCATATGATGTGATGGAAATGACACTACTCCAGTCATACTTCCCAAAATCCATAACCCTACTCTAATTATGAGAAAATGATCAGAAACATCACAATCGAAATAGACTATACAAAACACTCAACGAATATTCCTCAGAAATGTCAAGGTCATTACAAATATGGAAATTCTGAAAAACTTACAGTGAAAGAGAAGCTTTAAGAGAAGCGGTAACAACATACTGTCATATTGAGTCCTAGAATATAACATGGATGGAGTTCTGGAAGAGAAAATGAACATTAGGTAAAAACTAAGAAAATAGGCTTGGCGCAGTGGTTCATGCCTGTAATCCCAGAACTTTGGGAGGACTAGGCAGGCGGATCAGGAGGTCAGGAGTGCGAGACCAGCCTAGCCAATATAGTAAAACTCAATCTCTACTAAAAATACAAAAATTGTCTGGGCATTATGGCATGTGCCTGTAGTCCCAGCTACTTGGGAGGCTGAGGGAGAAAAATCGCCTGAACCCAGGAGGCGGAGGTTGCGGTGGGCTAAGATCACGCCACTGCACTCCAGCCTGGGCACCAGAGTGAGAATCTGTCTCAAAAAAAAAAAAAAAAAAAAAAAATGCCAGGTGCGGTGGCTCACACCTGTAATCCCAGCACTTCGGGAGGCCGAGGCAGGCAGATCACAAGGTCAAGAGATCAAAAACATCCTGGCTAACATGGTGAAACCACATCTCTACTAAAAATGCAAAAAATTTGCTAGGCGTGGTGGCGGGAGCCTGTAGTCCCAGCTACTCGGGAGGCTGAGGCTGGAGAACAGCGTGAACCCTGGAGGCGGAGTTTGCAGTGAGCTGAGATCGCGCCACTGCACTTCAGCCTGGGGGATAGAGCAAGACTTCGTCTCAAAAAGAAGAAAAAAAAAAAAAAAAAAGACAAAGTGTGAGTTTAGAAAATAGAAACGTACCTGTGTTGGTTTATTAATTGCAATAAATGCACCTTACTAACCTAAGATGTTAGTATTCAGCGGATCCGTGTGCAGAGTATATGGGAGCTTTCTCTACCAAGTTCACAGTTATTCCGTAAATTTAATTTTTTTCTAAATAAAAAGCTGTGTGTTTTTTGGTTTCCGTTTTTATGAGACCTGACAAAGAATAATAAAATGAGGTTTCAGAGTGCCAGTTAAATAGGGCTAAGCAAAAGTTTGCATTGATAACAATTGGGATATAGTAAATGCCCAATAAATATCTTGGTATCAGTTGGTCATGACAGAGTGGCACGCCGCCTGAGTGTGAAAGGTGAGCTCCTTGAAGGTAGGAATGGCAAGCAATTCCATCTGTCTTCTCACTCCCAGAGCCACTAGAATGGGTTTTCTCCAACTATATAAATGTAATTTCTATTTCTGTTGTCTTTAAAATAAGTGGACCTATTTATGTGCCACATCTTTTATTTAAACTTTGATGATGCTTTGCTACCTGTCAGAGCATAGCTGATACGGGAATCTTCCCACTGCACCTTCATGTAGGATGATTTAGGCTTCCAATCTGCAATTCTGTCATTTATGCTTTTCTCTTTTCTATTTTGCACTCACTGCATCTCTGGGACTGTATCATAGTGGATTGTATTGTTAACAGGCCTAACTCCCCTACCAGACTTAGAGGCCTTTGCGGACAAGGATTATGCAGTATTTATATCTTTTATATATCAGAATCTCAGTGTGATATTTGATACATAGCTTATTCAATGATGAATGAAAGAATGGTTATTTGAAGGGAGGAAATGATTAAACAGATGAAATAAACTGACAACCAAAATGAAGAATGCATTTGTAGGTGTGTTATTACTTCAAACTCTACCACTATAAGCCCTAAAGAAACATGCAGAGTATGAAGCATTTTAGCTCCCTACAGATGGATCCTAAAAGCTTTCAGATGACACTGCCTGGGTTGTCAAAGAATGACTTGCCAAATCAAAAGAGACATCTTCTATTGGAATTCTTAAGTCAGCACATGGATAAAAAATTCCATTTAAATTCTCTCCTCTCTTCTTATCCTTTGCAGAGGCATCCTTAATTTTAGAGCTGAAAATGCAGCAATCAAATCCCTGGGTCATTGATAAGCATTAAATAATATTAACAACTAATATATTTTTTAACATTTAGTTAAAAATCACAAAAAATGCATACCACAACATTTTTACTACCTATGGAATCAAAGAATTTCAAAGCTGGTAAGTGACGTTAATTTGTTCAAGTTATTGTATTTGAGTCAAATTATAAATCAAATCTTCTCATTTGTTTACTATACCACAACACTGACTCTAGAAGTCTCTGGTCTCTCAAAGCTCTTTGAAGACAGGGCTACGAATTGGTCATTTGAGATATTCAGCATCTTTGATATTACTTGGAATACTCTTTCAGGCACTATAGTGCTGTTACAAATAATAGTAAGGACACCCATAATCCATTCCACTCATGTCAGTGACAGGCAATGTGTTAAATGACGTATATACATTATTTATTTTGAGGCTTACAACAATTTGATATAAGTTTTCTTGTTGCCACTTGATAGAAAAAGAAACCGAATCAGCGATATTAAGTGACCTAATCAAATTACACAGCTAATAATAGGAGAATCGAGGTTTGCTGAGGAATTGTGACGCCAGAACTTTTAATTTCATATTTACAAAATCTCTCGAATCTACACAAGTTCTATTTTTATATGTGTTGCACACAGATACTTCTATTTGCAGACAATGGGGCAATTTAAACAGTTCACCACTCAAGTTTTACTCTATACATTTGCATTAACACATTTACTAAATCTGCCCACTGGCAAATGACATCATATAATGAAAGATCTAAGATATCAGAGAAATCATGCAGCACAACTGAACCAGTACACAGGGAGAAAGCAAGACTCTGAGAGAGATGAGCTGTGTGTACAGTGTCACCTCTCCATAATGGTTTGTGGAGTTGGGAAAGCCTGGGGAAGACGATGTATTGTTTGATGGTTGCAGAAATGTGCTAGGGCTGCCATAACAAAGCCTCACAAACTGGGCAGCTCAAACTACAGAAATTTATTTTCTCACCATTATGGATACTAAAAGTCCAAGATAAAGCTGTGAGCAGAGCTAGTTGTTTCTGAGGTCCATGAAAAGAGGATCTGTTCTAGGCATTTCCTCTTGGCTTGTAGATGGACAGTTTCCCCTATGTCTTTACATCCTCTTATCTCAGTATATGTCTGTGTCCATATTTTCTCTCCTCAAAAGAACAATAATAATGTTGGATTAGGGTCTACCCCAAGATTCATTTTAATTAATTACCGATATAAAGGCCCTCTCTCCAAATACAGTCACATTCTTAGGTAGCAGAGGTTAGGACTTCAGCATATGAATTAGGTGGACAGGGGTGGGGGCAACAATTCAGGCCCTAACAGTGTTTTCTTTCAAGCACCACGAGGTTAAACAAGTAGAACTTTGAATTTATGGGCCTTTGATTCCTTTAGAAAAGTAAAAACTAATCCACAAGTTAACATAAATATTAAAAGAACCATCCTTTTTTTTTTTTTTAACAAAGCAAGAGGATGAGTTGTCAGGTACCATGTCTCAGACATAACAGAAAATTGGAAAACTATATGTTTTGAAGATAGAAATTCACTGAAAATTTAAATTCTTTCCTTCTCCACAGCTCCTTTCTGAACCACCACTTTCACCTTTTCTTCTTTCAGTGTCTAGGATACTTATAGTGTTTTACACTCATTTTAGAGCTCATTGAAATACCCTTTCTATTGGTCCATCACTTATGGATGCAGCTTTCTCTCCACAGAGAAACTCAGAACTCCTTATGATACTTGAACCACATCTTATACTTAAGTGTCAAGTACAGCATCCTATACTGGTCTGGGCTTACTCTGCAGAGGAGACATGTACTTTAAAATACCATTCAAAGATACAGTTTAGGAGAATAGTGAGGGTGTTGGAATGTAGAGGAGAGAGGTTCTTAGTTCTCTAAATAATTATGTTTTTCTTCCAACCTTTGGCAAAAAAAGAAAAAAAAATTATATTTAGTCAATTATTTGCTAGCCACATGTATCACTCAATCATTTATTAATTAACTAGAGATTTTGATAATGCCCATGGGTAGGTGAGCAGACAGAGACCTGAGATCCTTGTGTACTCTATCCAAAAGTCACACATTCAGCAAAGGGAAAATTCTCAACAAAACACACTTTTGGTCTAATTTCAAAGCCCAAATTCTTGTGTCCTCAAAAATAAGGTCAAATTTCAGGCTTTGCATATTGGCTGGTAGAGCCCAGAGTGTCAGCTGAGATTTGCACAGCCATAGACTCATGAATAACACACCTCCTGTTCCTGGATTTCAAGGTCTTCCAAGTCCTCCCTGAGATTTCTGACAACGATCTAGATTGACAACCTCAGGGCCCCCCTTTGCTCTGGGTTCCTTTGTTTCCTTCTGTTTCCTGTGTGCCTCACCGCAGACAAAGGATGAAACCCATCCCTCTACTGGTTTTCTCCAAAAAGAAAGAGGAAGGAAGGAAGGAAGGAAGGAAGGAAGGAAGGAAGGAAGGAAGGAAGGAAGGAAGAAAGGAAAGAAAGGAAAGAAAGGAAAGAAAGGAAAGAAAAGAAAGAAAAGAAAGAAAAGAAAGAAAAGAAAGAAAAGAAAGGAAGAAAGGAAGAAAGAAAGAGCACAGTGCACAGCCGTCCTGTCTATGATAGCACTTGCTGGAGAATCGAGGGGACCTAGCATGCACCATTAAATTAAAAATCCTACCAACAGCAAAGTAAACAAAGGGTAACAAAAGCACAAGCCTATATTAATTTCTTAGATATTCTTGTATTCAAAAGAAAAATCCTTTCTGACCATCATTTCCCCAGTGATTTCTCTTTTTGGGCTCTTTGATCTGACTCAGAGTCTACAAATAATGTCTTCCCTATTAATCTCTTTCTTTCCTCTTCACCAATACCCTCTTCTTTTTGTACTCTCGTCTGCTGATAGAGTAAGTCAACCTCTCACTGTGTCTTCTGCAGAGAAATTCTGTCCTTTCCCGAAATCCTTGGTAGGACCTTGGGATGAAGATCTTCTGAGGGAGGAAAGCATGAGGCATGCCCTACTTTGTGCTGGAGAGGTTCTGAGAGATGACAAGACTGCAAGAGAGGCTCTTTGTATGAGATCATGACTAATTTTTTTCCTTAAAGTATAAGAGGAATTGGCTAATAGCGGGACATTTTAGGCACAAGAGACAACCTTCCAAAGAAAGTAAAGTTTTTCCTGAAGCATCTTTTGTAAAGTAAGTTCTGAACCCTTAGGCAAACAAGTCAAAACAAAACAAAACAAACATCTTCATACTTTTGTAAAAAAAATTCAGAGACACCTATGAACAAAATCGTATTTGTTAAAAATCTGAGACCACCTTCTTTTCCATCACTGTGTGTGAGCATCTGTGGAGCAGAGGGCAGAGAAGACTGATGGCACTTTCTTTTCCCCCAGCAAATAGGGCACTGTGATTTTCGCCCCGGCGTGTTTTGCGCACTTTCTCCAAGCATACTCTCTTTGTTGTGTGAATGATTCAGAGTGTGCCGCCAGGCTCTTATTTGCCTGGGCCTATAAAAGCTGCCGGAGTTGTCTTGTACTCAACAATTTAGTGTGAAAGACATGGGCACCATTATCTCTAACGTGTCTGAAAGATTATAATTAAGGGCGACAGCGTTGAAAGAGAAGTTCAGATTTTCTCCAGCAACGAGGCTATAAATTGAGGATGGTACAGGATTCGGACAATTGAACCTTCATGCAGGCACTCAGTCATAATTGGCATTGATTTAACAGTCCACAGCTCACCCCCAGCATCGTAAATTGATTGGAAATGACAAGCAATGAAGATTAACACCTTTCAAGAACAGCATTCACTTTAAATAAATAAATAAATATCAGAAAAATCAGAAAAGATAAAACGGTTAACTGTACTGCATGTCATACCTCCCTCTGCCCCATGAAAATGCCACGAAGGAGCTATCAACTAGAAAACCTTTCCCAAAGCAAATCCAGTGACTTCCAGGATAATATAAACAGGCTGAGTCTCTGCTTGACTGCCATCCTGGGAGAGCTGTTTAAATCATGGAGAATTCCACCCTTTAAACTTTACAGTTTAATTGAGGCTTATGTCTGTAGCATTTGTTTGCTTTGGGCATTTAGAGTAATGATGTGGGTGCAGGCTTTGGATCCAGAAAGCCTACATTCAAATCTATTTGTCCCTCCTGTGAATGTGCTCTCCTGGATGAAGTGCTTATTCTGTGCCTCAGTAGTCTGGCATTTAGAATAAAAGCAACAGTGGGCCCTACCTCACAAAGAAGACAAGATGGTTAAGTGGCTTCCCTAAAGGAAAGCATTAAGAAAACACCCATATGCTATAAATGTTAGTTATTAAAACCAGCTAGCCATCACAGAGCCTGAGTTGAGGCTCCCTACTCAGACAAGGGGGTGAGGGGTATAGATGAAGCCTCTATCCTTAACAGGAATTAAATTGCTTTCTCAATTTTGAGTATAAAATAAGCCACATGAATCGCCACTCAAAACATATGAAAATGTATAAAAGAAAAACTCTCCACTTGTGTCTGCTCAGTTTTGACCCAGATGCCCCTGAATTTCTGACCCACAGGAACTGCATGAGATAGATGATAAATGTGTCCTGATATTTTATGCCAACAGGTTTTGGGTTAATTTGTTCCTATAACTAATATGCAACACAAGGATTTTACATCTGGGCAAGCTATCCTTAAACATTTGAAGCTACAGACAAAAGCATCAAATATGCACAAAGTCAGATAATATTTTTTCCATAAACTACATTTGCTTTTTAGCCTGATAGTATTCTCTATTAGTAAGTTTGCCTATCTTTCTCTATGTTTTATTTCTTACAGAATCTTTTTTAATGCAGGTTCCTTTTCTAACATCATCAAATGGATGAGTTGGACTTTTATGCAGGAAGTGGTCAGGATCATCTTCAAGGCATAGTCGTTTTCCATATTCCAAAACCTCTTATTTTCTGTTGCCAAAGAGACAGATTACCCCCTGCAATTATGGTGCATATGTTTCTTTTGATGTTGTAGCCTCTCCTTTGCTTTTGTAAACCAAACCCCACGGCTTGGAGAGGTTTTTTTTTTCTATCCCTAATCACCCCATTATTAATATTCTAAAGAAGGCATATACTTGTCTCTCTTTAGGATGTACCCCTCTCTTTTAGGAATAATGTCTTCGCTGGGATTTCCAAAATCTACTGATTCTGAGCTGACTCATTAATCTTTATTGTCTTCCTTTTGCTTCTTCATTTATGTGTTCTATCTCAGCTACTTTTAGCCACCTTTTCTCATGATTGGAAAACAGGGACTTTACCTGGTAAACTGCTTTTGCCAAACATGAAGTTTGTATCACGTTTCAATTTTTATTTTTTATGTTTGATCATTTCAGGAGGGAAATGAAAAATGCCAACACAGTTAGCCATATTCATATACAATTCTTTAACGCTGTTTCATATATCTCTCTTCCACAAGTTTTTTCCCTTCCAATTTTCTATCAGTACCACCCAAGGCTGTTGTAGAGGTCAGATGAGAAACTACATAAGTACTCAACATATGGGTGCCAGATAGACTTCCAAGAAGTATATATGTACTGTTGTTATTAATACTAATTATAAGAAAAGTTGACTTCCTAAGAGGAGCAAGCCAGTTAAAAAAATGAATTTTGTAATGTACCTACCAGCATCATAGATCGTCCCACAGTGGTACCTCATTAATGCAGGAATCACAGCCATACCAGGGCCTTCTTTCCAGTCTTTATTTATCTTGTGTTCTGGAGCTGTGACTGCCCAAGCCTGGGAGCGTCTACTGAAGCACTGAGTCTTCTTTTCCTTTAGGTACTTTGTGCCCAGCACTTCGGAGAAATTGTGGAATATTTATTGAATCAATAAATGGCTTCACATTGCATTTCAGTCTCTTCCAATACTCTGTTACTTCCTGTTCTTTATTCATTTAAGCAACAGTGCTGTCATTTCTTAAAATATATATGCCTCTTCCCTTGCAAAAGCTGGCACCTAATACCAAACTGATTTATGCAGAAGCATACTTTTGTATATTCTGTGAATAATGGTGTATACAATTATCAAGCCTTGGGTTTTTTAACCTTTTGGAATGATTGATTTTTCTGGCCATTTCTATTCATGTTAGTTTTAGTCTGATCCATGATGCAAACAGAATGGGATCCATGAATGAATTAATCCTTATGGCTCACCATTTCCTGGGGCTACGTATTAGGTTGGTGCAAAAGTCCTTGCAGTTTTTGCCATTTTTTTTTTTTAATGGCAAAACATGAAGTTATTTTTAATGGCAAAAACAGTGATAACTTTTACATCAACCTCAAAACTCTTGCGCTCTAAAGACATAACCAAGTCTCTTGTGTTTTCTCTACTAAATCACCTGACGGAAAATCACAAAGAAAGCAGAACAGGGTTAAATGATGTTTATTATGAAGTAAGTGCAGTCAGGTCTACTCATGTGTGACTCTAATTTGAAGCAACGACAAGCATAATGAAAGGGCAGCATCCCTTGATAGAGAATGCCCAAGCTGAGATAGTCCTTTTGATTTCCACAATCAGTGCTTTACATAGGAAAAGGGATTGGGTGAAAGACAATGCCTCCTGAACTGAGACCTTAAGAGATGAGACTATTTTAGCCAGCTGGTGCTAAAATATACCTGATAACCTGAGGGTGGGGGGAGTTCACCCATAATAGACTTTAGTGTGAATAGACTGATGAAATATATTCTTTTCTTGTCTTTGACATCAGCACTATTTATTATCTCACATTATGCTCTTGAAAAATGGAATTCAACTTAGACAAAATGTGATTATAAGTCCTCCTTTGGTTCTTTCGCAATTTTGAGCTCACTACCTTCCAGTTTAGCTATATAGAATATACTGCTTTTGGGCTTTTGTTACTTCTGAGTAGTTTTGCCTTTTTTGGACATAGGCTTTCAACTTCTAATTCATAGTGACAAACATACTCAGTGTGATCTCATCTGAAATGTTTTCTGAAAGTAATCTGAAAGCAGTTGGAAAATGGATTTATTCCTAAATATCCAATTATATATTTTTGCATATTTAATACCTATCAGGTATCACTGTTTATTATCTTGATACATTTACAAACACATAGGCATCTCCTCCTGAGACTAAGGGGCCCAAGACAAACAGACATGTTATTAGGACGCAACTTATTCGCATTTAACCAAATCTCATCCAATCAAAGGAAAGCTTTTCTTACACCTGAGCATGCTCTTTTTTCACCAGTTTGGAGGCTCTCTATGATGACATTGGTCATTCTCAGTCCCCTCCCTAGTAGGAGTTAGACCTTCTCCCCTCTTCTTTCTAAATGCATTACTTTATGTGTCTGTCTCCACTATACAAAGTAATCTTCTTGACTGAAGATGAGCTGTTGCTTATCACTGAGTTGTTTACTCTTAGCCCATTCTTCTGGGAAAAATAAATAAAGTCTTGTATGGAGGACAAGTTGGATCTCAAGAACTGGTTTTATTCTTGAGTAAGAGTTCTGGCCTGAGAATGTACCGGCAGATCCACTACAGGGATTGTATTTGGTGCAGGACCTCAGCTGCTATGCTTTGCAATCTGTAGCTGCCCTTACGTTCAGGCCACACCCCTTGCAGCTGCTCCTTACCAATTATTCCTGCAGCACGAATGCTAAGGAAGACCTACTCCCAGGAGACGTGGGGACCCTTTGTCAGATGACTTTGACTCGAGGACCTGGTGGCGTTGCCGTACCTTTAGACTACATGGAAATTGAGGGCTTCCTCTCAACCCTCTTCCCTCCTTTTAACTTGCTGTCAGCCTTGCATCATGGTCTGATGAGTCTCTCAGCCTTCTTCATCTCAGGTACTTCCCCCAATAAAATCTTGATACATTTAATTATTTTATGTTGTGTGCTGCATGGATGCCCTGGACATCCATCTTAGCAGCCAAGAATACAATTGGATTTTCTACTCCTCTGGAGCTTATATTTTAGCAGGAAGGGAAGAATGAAATAAAAGTAGTATAAAGGAAAGAAGAAAAGAAAATAGGAAGACAGAAAAGAAAGAGGGCTGAAAAGGTGATTTAAGACACTGATATGTGCTACTAAGTAAAGCAAAGCATGTAAATTGTAAATTAAGGGGGGAGAACACTGTTTTGCTAAAGCTGGAAAACACTCTCTGAGGAGGCGGACATGGAGTTCTGACCTGAAACGGGAAGGAAGCATCCATGCAAAGGTAGAAAAAAGCATAATGAGAAAACATGGCAACTGTCGTACAGTAATCATTAGGGATGAAGGCTGATGCTATCTAAGGTGCAAAAGGAAAGCTGATGATATTTAAGAAAAGGATAGAAAATACTGGGGTAGGAGATTAAGCAGAAGCTAAATTCTGAAGGATTTTAAAGCCATTCTGGGAAGGTGTTTCCATGCAATATATAATGTTGGAAAGTCTCACAGGCAATGGTGAAGAAGACAGTTATGAAGATCAGAACAGGACTCTGGAAAGCAGTTTGGAGGCCCTTGTGTTGTTGTGTCACCACAATCAAGACATGACAACATGAGGACTTAGTTTTTGGCAGTCAATATTGTGAAAAATGATGAGATTTAGAATATATTTTGGAGACCTGATGACGTATTGAATATGAGGTTGGGAAACTGCATGCATGATGGTGACATGTATTAAAGTGGGAAAAGCTGTAGGGAATACATTATATGAGAAGAATAGAATCAGCATTTTAATTTAACATTATGTTTGGGTTTTTTTAAATTAATCCTGGCAGAGGTTTGAAGAAGGAATTTTAGTTTACAGTCCTGGAGCTCAGGGAAGAATTCTAGATGGAGATACAAATTTGAAAGTCTTCAACATAGTGATAGTATTTTAAGCCAAGAAAATGTACACAGTCACCTAGTGGGGCCATGTAGTAAGGAAAGTCAAATTTGCTTTTTGTTTTTTGTTTGCTTTTTTTTGTTTTGTTTTGAGACAGAGTCTCTCTCTTGTTGCCCAGGTTGGAGTGCAATGGCGCGATCTTGGCTCACTGCAACCTCCGCCTCCTGGGTTCAACTGATTCTCCTGCCTCAGCCTCTCGAGTAGCTGGGATTACAGGCACCCACCACCATGCCCAGCAATTTTTTTTTTTTTTTTTTTTGTATTTTTAGTAGAGACAGATTTCACTATGTTGGCCAGGCTGGTCTCAAACTCCTGACCTCAGGCAATCCACCTGCCTTGGCCTCCCAAAGTGCTGGAATTACAGGTGTGAGCCACCGCACCTGGACATCAAATTTGTTTTTAAAAGCTACAGGAACTTGGACAATTAACGTCTCTTTTCTCAAATAAAAGATAAAGTTGATAAAAGCAACACCACAGATTTGTTGAGAGGATTAAGTAAAGAAATGTGGCCATCAGGAAGATGTCTGGCTGACTAGAATTATTCCATTCAAAAGCCAGGCTTTCTTAGACCAATAAGACTTTGAAACTCTTCAGGCCTTGATTTCATACCAGGCTAATACCGGTTTAGGCCACAATCTGTCAGGAACCCAGCAGGAAGCAACTGACACACCCAAGGAGGTAAGGGGAGAACGTTCAATGAAGAATTATACATAAAATTATCCACAGTGATAGCATAGGGAAAATAGGGGGCGGAGTGGGGAGATGAGATCTTAGATTTACCACCCTCAGGCATGTTGGCAAGGGAAGAGAGTGGTTACTAGACCAGGGGAGGCATAGCAAATAAGACAGGGACAGCCTGATGACCCCTGAGGCCATAGGAGAGAAACTCAGCCCTCCCCAAGCATGACCAAGGGTCAAGGCCACAAAGTAGTGGGTTGAATGAACACTCTGACCTTCCTTTCCTTTTCCATTTGTATCCTCCTGGTGCCTCACACTGGACAAAATTTTCTGAAAACAAGAAGGCAGTGAAACCACTTACACCTCACCTACTCTCTGCCTTTACATCAATGACATGGTTATAAAGCATATTTTAAGACCTAAGTCTCTTGAAGCATTAAATAAAATGTTTGTAAAATCTAATGTATTTCACCACAGAAATAAAAGGTCATTACTAGATTTCACTTAGAAGACGTTCCTTACAATGCAGTTGCACTTTTTTCTTTCAATAACTAAGATTCTTGTTAAGTGTTGGTCCTTGTTTTTTTAACCCAAGAAACCACGCTCCTTGATTGCTTTTTGTTTGTGGCATACTATCCCTCCCTAAAGGTCCAGCTCCCTTCCTCCTTGGAAATCTTTCACAATGCCCCACACGGGATTCATATTTCCTCTCTCAAATTTTTCATAGCATGCCGTTTTCATAAAATGCTAAGATTACATTTAATAAAATAAATACTCCAAGCACTTATTTTATTCTGTTTTTAATTATTTCATTTTATTAATATGCCTATTTCCCCAAGTACATTATAAGATCCCTCATGAAAATGAATGTTGCAATGTCATTGCAAATAGCAAATGGATGGCTCCTTCCAATCCTCTGGGCCTCTCTTTTTACTGGGAGAAGGAGAATCTTTCATATTAAAATCAAGAGTTAAGAGAGGGTACCCGAAGCAGAAGATGAAATGTTTGTGGAAGACGCAAAAGAGCAGGGAAGTTTCTCCCTACATATTGTTCATTATCTTTCCTTTCATTGACTCAGTGTGGCAGCTAAGAAGAGCCTAAAATTCTTTCAGTTGAATTTACAAATGGCATAAGGCTCAGGTGAAAGAAACAATGGAAAATACACACTATGGCTGGTTCTGCTGCAGGCATTAGAAGAGAGAAGAAAATAAGGGTTCTTGATATTTCTACATGATCTAGGTGAGCTTGTTTTGGCAGCGGAACACAGATGGATTTGAGGCAGAAGATGTCATATAGCAGTAGCAGAGTGTGTATTTGCCTAGAGTATGTTTTGTCGCATCTTGTAGTAATCAAGTGTGATATTAGCTGTTGAGTGCTGGATATCATCTTTAAATACAAAAATCAGAGTTCATGAGCATCTTGACAGAGACTAATAAGCAGGAGCTATTTTAACCCATCTCCTTAATTCCAAATTACCTAACACAGGACTTTGTACTCAGGATATACTTAATGAATACTTATTGAAAGATTGAAACAATGTGTTTCTCCATCCAAAAAATAAGACCTGCAGGAATGAGTAGAATGGTGTTGCAAAGCCTAATAAAGACTATTATACAAACCAGATTTAAGATTTTGCTATTTTGAATGAGTACCCAGCAGTTAGAATTAACTGATGGATACAGCCTTTTGAGATCCTATTATTCCATCTCTTTTCAGATAGTGCACAGGACTCAGAAAAATTGATCTTCTATGATTTGCTGTTTTCATGAAGGACACAAAAGTATCTGGTATCAGAAGAGAGACACCTTTTACGGATGGATGTTGGAAAATTGTTCTGCAATCTCATACTACTTTACAGAACTGGCCTATGATAATGTGAGTACTGAATCTGAGAGCTCTTGTCTCAAATGGAGATCATAACAGATTAGACTGATGTAGTCCAGGAATTAGCAACACGGTGTTCCATTTTGCAGCTTGTGACTGACAAAGTATCTTCATTTTTGGAAATACTACAAACAAAATAAAAGACCTATATGACTTCCATCTTTTATACGCCTGAGGAAGCAAGTGAAGACTGTGACTCTATTTCTCTTGTTCCACTATTTCAATCAAGGTGGCTTACTAGTTTCTGCCTATGAACTAAACTCTACCTGTAATCATGAACCACACTTTTACCAAACTCAAAAGCCCTTTCTGAAAATTCTGGCTAGGACATGTAAGGTCCATCTTTCTTGCTGTTCATACATTGTGCCTGATATTCATTTATTATTTTTTTTCCTAAGCTATTGATTATTTCATCTGTTACTAGTATAGCTAACTAAACATATGACTATACTATATTTCAAACTATAGTCCTGTGATTACTGTTACTTTTTCTAGTCCCTCAAATAATTTATTTTTCCTCTGGGCATCTCTGACAATTTACCTGTGGAATAGGAATAATTGTAGGCCAATCATACATTTACTATGAAAACATTCATGTAGAGTGGAATCATGAAAAATTCAATAAATATTAGTAACAATATTACTGTTAATATTATGACCATATCTGCTACAAGGAAAATTAATAATTATAAACATCTAAAAACAATAACTAGCTGAAGTAACTATAAAAATTACACTTGACTATTTACTGTAAAACTAAAGACAAAAAGAACTTTATACAAACATATTGATCTATAGTTGGTAAATCTGTTTACATAAAAATATGAATTACTAATTCTGAAATTACTTTTAGGATAATCTAGGAGTAAGCAAATTGGTAAACATACTGTGTATAATGAGTGCCTGGTTTTTCTATTGTTGGAGAAAGATGTTATAAATGAAGAAATAGGGAAAGCTAGAATGAGCCTTGTGGTTTTGGAATGGAATCAGAATTATCAGCATGAACTCATGATGTGTAATATATGTGCAAACAGTAAGATATAGAAACATATATACACTTGTGACACATATAAATACTTCATATACATATATATCCTAGCTTGTGCTCTAAGGAACAAGAAATAATAACACTCTAGTAGCAATGAGCATACCTAGTATGCATATCTTAGCTATTAAATCTATTCTTCAATAAAAGGAACTAGGTCTCTTTGGAGGAAATTATTGTAGAGAAACTGCGAGATGACTTTGGAATGTAGAGGGGTATAAAAAAATTAAGGTAATGTTTATAAAATGATGGAGAAATTTGATTAAAAGGACACAAGCAACAACCTGGAGACACCCATGACCAGGTCCGAAGTAATTTGTATAACATGAATAAGAATATAAGTGGATAAAATAAATATTCATATTCTATACTAGTATAAATAGATAATTTGAATAGATAAATAAATGAGGGTTAATGGACAGTTTATTCTTAAAATAGAACCCCAATTAGTAAATATAGAGTGAATGGTAAAATTAGAAAATTACCATTTGGTAAATACTGCAGTTTATATTTATTGCAGATGAGAATCAGAAATGACTCTTGAAATCAGAGGGTGAGCAAATGGTGAGAGAAATAAATTTGCATAGCCTCAAACTATTACCCATCTTAAATTTTATCAATTACAAGGGGAAAATAATAACTTTACAATGAAGACATCTGGCGTATACCACTTTAACTATATGATCACAAGCTATCACTACCAAGAACGAGACGTGAAGTCATCATGTACCTCCCAGGTGACGTCCAGAGAAGAACCTAGCATCTCTTCTGTCTTGTTCTTGCCAAAAATGTATAACCTTAATTTAATCAGGAGGAAACATCAGAGAAACCCAATTTTAAAGGCAGTTTGCAAATTACCTGTCAGTGCAAATAATGAAATTAAGGTAGAAATCAAGAAGTTCTTTCAAAAATAATGAGAACAAATTACCACATACTAAAATCTTTGGGACACAACTAAGGCAAGTCCTAAGAGGGAAATTTTTACCACTACATACTCACATCAAAAATTTAGAAAGATTTCAAATTAATGGTCTAACATAACAATTTAAAGAACTATAGAGGCAAGAGCAAACCAACCCCAAAGCTAGCAGAAGACAAGAAATAAGCAAGATCAGAGCTTAACTGAAGGATATGAAGACATGAGAAACCACTTAAAAGACCAATGCATCCAGATATATAGGCCACTTGGTAAACTAATAAAGAAGAAAAGAGAGAAGATCCAAATAAACACAATTAGAAATGACAAAGAGGATGTTACCTCTGACCCCACAGAAATACTAACAACCATCAGAGACAACTATGAATACCTCCTGATGATGCACACAAACAAGACAACGTAGAAGAGATGAATAAGTCTCTCAACACATACACCTTCCTGAGACTGAACCAGGAAGAAATTGATTCCCTGAATCATGACCAACAAGGAGCTCTGAAATGGAATCAGTAATAAATAACCTGACAACCAAAAAAGCCCAGGGCCAGACAGATTCACAGCCAAATTTAACCAGATGTACAAAGAAAAGCTGGTATCATTCCTACTGAAACTATTACAAAAATTGAGGAGGAATTACTCCTCTCTAACTCATTATATGAGGCCAATATCATCCTGATATCAAAACCTGGCAGAGACACAACAAAGTAAGAAAACTTCAGGCCAATATCCTTGATGAATGTAGATGCAAAAATCCCTCAATAAAATATTTGCAAGCCAAATCTAGAAGCATATGAAAAAGCTAATCCACCACGATGAAGTAGGCTTTATCCCTAAGCAATTTTGGTTCAACATATGCAAATCAAGAAACTTGATTCATCACATAAACAGAACTAATGATAAAAGCCATGTGATCATCTCAATAGATGCAGAAAAAAGTTTTTGATAAAATTCAACATCCATATATGTGAAAAAACTCTTAATAAACTAGATATTGAAGGAATATACCTCAAGATAATAAGAATCATCTATGACAAACCCAAGACCAACATCATACTGAATGAGCAAAAGCTGGAACCATTCCCCTTGAAAATTGGCACAAGTCAAGGATATTCTCTCTCACTACTCTTTTTCAACATAGTATTGGATGTCCTGGTCAGAGTAATCAAGCAAGAAAAAGAAATAAAGGGCATCCAAACAGGAATAGAGCAAGTAAAACCATCCTTGCCTGCAGATGACATGATTTTATATCTAGAAAACCCTACTGTTTTGGCCCAAAAGCTCCATTAGCTGATAAAAAAAAGAACTTGAACAAAATTTCAGGATACAAAATCAATGTACAAAAATCAGTAACATTTCTATATATCAATAACAGCCAAGCCAGGAGCCCAATCAGAAACAAACTGCCATTCGAAACTGTCATGCACAAAAAATAAAATACCTAGAAATAGAGCTAATGAGGAAAGCAAAAGATCTCTACAATGAGAACTACAAAACACTGCTCAAAGAAATCACAGATGACACAAGCAAATGGAAAAACATTCCATACTCATGGATAGGAAGAACAACATTATTAAAATGGCCATAACACCCAAAGCAATTTACAGAGTCAACAAGATTCCTATCAAACTACCAATGACATTCTTTACAGAACTAGAAAATACTATTTTAAAACTCACAGAAAACAAAAAATGAGCCCAAATAGCCAAAACAACTACAAGCAAAAATAACAAAGCTAGAGGCATTATGTTACCTGACTTCAAACTATACTACAGGGCTACAGTAACCAAAACAGCATGGCACTGATACAAAAACAGACACACAGATTAATGGAACAGAATACAGAGCCCAGAAATAAGGCTGCACACAGACAACCACCTGATCTTCAACAAAGCTGACAAAAACAAGCAATGGAGAAAAGACTGCTTATTCAATGCATAGTTCTGAGATAACTGGCTAGCCATATGTAGAAGACTGAAACCAGAACTCTTCCTTACACCATATACAAAAATCAACTCAAGATGGATTGATGACTTAAATGTAAAACCCAGAACTATAAAGGCTCTGGAAGACAACATAGGCAATACCATTCAGGATGCAGGAACTGGAAAAGATTTCATGACAAAGACACCAAAAGCAATTACAACAAAAGCAAAAATTGAAAAGGGTATGTAATTAAACTTAAAAGCTTCTGCACAGCAAAGAAACTATCAACAGGTAAGCAGACAGTTTACAGAACGGAAGAAAATATTTTCAAACTATGCATCTGACAAAGGTCTTATATTCAGCGCCTGTCAAGAATTTAAACAAATTGACAAGAAAATATTTAAAAGTCAGCAAAGAACGTGTACAAACAGTTTTCAAAAGAAGACAGACATGCAGCCAACAATCATGAATAAGAGCTCAACTTCACTGATCATTACAGAAATGCAAATTGAAACCACAATGACATACCATCTCACACCAGTCAGAATGGCTATTATTTAAAAAAAAAAAAAAAATTGAAAACAGAAGCTGGTAAAGTTGCAGAGAAGAGGGAATGCTTATACACTGTTTGTAAGAGTGTAAATTAATTCAACTATTGTGGAAAGCAGTGTGGCGATTCCTGAAAGAACTAAAAACAGAACTAGCATTCCACCCAGCGATCTTATTACTGGGTATATACCCAAAGGAATATAAATCTATCTATTACAAAGACACGTGAATGTGAATGTTCACTGCAGCACTAATCACAATAGCAAAGACATGGAAACAACCTAAATGACTGTCAATGACAGATTGGACAAAAAGAATGTGGTACATATACACACTGAATAGTATGCTACTGTGAGCAATATAAGAGTGAGATCATGTCTTTGGAGGAACATGAATGATGCTGGAGACCATTACATCCTCAGCAAACTAACATAGGAACAGAAAACCAAATATTGCAGGTTCTCATTGTAAGTGGGAGCTAAATGATAAGAAGACATGGACTCAACGAGGGGAACAATGGACACTGGGGCCTGCTTGAGGGCAGAGGGTGGCAAGAGAGGGAAGATCAGAAAAAAATATTTGTTGGGTACTAGGCTTAGCACCTGGGTGGTAAAACAGTCTGTACAACGAACCCCTGTGACATGAGTTTACCTATATAAGAAACCTGCTCCTGTACTGCTGAACCTAAAATAAAAGTTCAAAAATATAGGAAGTAGACCAGGCGCGGTGGCTCAAGTCTATAATCCCAGCACCTTGGGGAGGGCAAGGCAGGTGGATCACCTGAGGTCAGGAGTTCGAGACCAGCCTGACCAGCATGGTGAAACCCCGTTTCCACTAAAAATACAAAAATTAGCAGGGCATCCTGGCGTGTGCCTGTAATCCCAGCTACTCAGGAGACTGAGGCAGGAGAATCACTTGAACCTGGGAGGCAGAGGTTGCAGTGAGCCGAGATCGTGCCATTGCACTCCAGTCTGGGCAACCAGAGTGAATCTCCGACTCAAAAAAATAAAAATAAATAAATAATATTTAAAACATACATATATATATATATGAAGAAAATTAAATTTAAAAAAGAAAGAAATGTTTAAACAACTGAGTATGACTGTGTGCCAATAAAATGTTATTCTGGACACTGAAAAAAAAAAAAAAAACTGGCCAGAACTTTCAAAATTTCACATCATGGAAAATAAAGAAAAACTTAAGATCTGCTCCAGATTGAAGGAAACGAAGAAGTCATTAGAAATAAATACAATGTGTGATCCCATATTAGATCTTGGGCCTGAAAAAGGACAACGGTGAGACAGTATACAAAATATAAATTACAGATGAACAGATCTGTTTATTACACTAATGATAATTTCTCAGATTTGATAGTTATAATTTGGTGATATAACATGTTAACATTTTGAGAAGCTGAATGAAAGATTTATGGGAACTCTTTATTTTTGTAATATTTTAAAGTCTGAAATTATTTCAGAATATAAAGTTAAAAATTATATACATATGCACACATACATGATCGTCAAAATAGAATGCAGTCAATACAACTAGTAAAATTATATACAAAATGCCATGAGATCCTGAAAAGGGGATAATAGCATATCTACCAGTTCTTAAATTCTCTCTTGATGAGAATGAAAGGAAATATTATCAAGATTACAGCAGAGCAATAGACCTATTGTCCTAGGCAAACCAGGCTAGCAGTTGCCCTAGTTTTTCAAAGAACCAGCAAGTGATTATCAGATTGAAGCAGAAGATGGCATTCCAGGTAGGGAGAAAATGAGAAAGAGGAAACCAAACCAAGGAAGCACAAGGTGTGCCTGAAGCCAGGAGAAAGTTCAGAGTCAGACACCTCAGTCCATCTTCGGAGCCCAAGTCCTTGACACGCGCCAGGCTCTGTTTTTACAGGGATAAAACAATGAACAACATTTAATAGGTCCTTGCATTTATGGAGCTTATACAGTAGTAGGGAAAACTAAAAGTAAACTAATAAACACCTATAACATAAAATAAATCATTTTACAATGAGAGATATGCAAATAACTGAATGGGTTCCCTTTGGATGGTGTGGTCCAGGGACATGACACCGAAACTCAGATCTGAAAGCTCAAGGAGAACTGGTATACAAACCGGTGGTGTGTGGAGGATGGGTGGGTGTCGTGGGCACACGTTTTAGGCAGAGGGTCAAGTAGTGCAAAATTACTATGCTGGAAATGAACTTAGCGTATTCTAGGGGCCCAAAAAAGGTCAGTGTGGCTGAAAATGGGAAGACCAGAAGGAAATGATGCCAGTGAAGTGGTCAGGATCCTGAGTATTTACTGTTTCAGAAGCCTGGAAAGTAAATTCACAATTCCTGCCCCCACCCTCCCCACCCAACTCAGTTTAAATATGTTCTTCTTAGTCATTGAAGGATTTTCAATGGAGGAGTGAGCGGATCTGACATATATTTAGAAAAACCATTCTGGCTGCTTTAGAAATTGATTGGGGTGGAAAATGGCAACAGAAGAGGAAAATAGTGGATTTAGAAGACTCTCCAGTTTACACAGTAGACGACAGTGGAAGCAGAGAGAGAGAACCAGAAAATTTAAGACAAAATTCAGAGGTAGGACTTGCTGATGGGCTTGAAAGAGAACACCAATTGGATATTACTATTTACTAAGATGGAATTTTAGTGGGAAGATTTTAAGAAGAATGTGGCTTAGTCAAAATTGAATTTTGAGAAATAATTCTGGCTGCAGTGTTTTCTAAACCTCTGTTATTATAATATAATCTTCATAATTTTACTACAATGCTATGAACCTCTTGTGTTATTAAATTTATATGAACTGCTACTCTTTAAATATATTTATACTGTTAATAATTTGCATGGACTCATTTTTTTGCTTACACATGTGTTATGTTAAAAAAAAAACACAACTTTACTTTTTTTGGGAAAATATAAGCCAGTGGTAGGCTTATTTGCTAAAGGTTCTACTTTGGTATAACCAGAAGAACTTAAAATAGAAATAACTTAATCATACATAATTCAGTATTTGTTTAATGTTGTGCCTGTAGAACCACATAAAATCACCAGTTAAGAAACACCAACTTAAAGGCAGAAAAAGTTGTCAAGGGCTATTAAAATTCACCTAAAATTCACTGATGGTGTCTTCTGCTGAAATCCCATAGTCTATCATAGTATTCTTTCTGAAACATTTTTGTGTGGGAGTGGAAACAACAATAAAAATGTATAGGTAAATATTCTTTTTCTAAAATTAATTTTAGTAAAATCCAGGCCTATGTGACGTAAAATATTCTATTGTTGTAAAAGAGTTAATTCCCTAAGCTCTCAATTTGCTCACAGGAAATGAAGTAGGTTCTGGAATGAATCCAGCTCATTTATTCTTTTACTCAAGACTCACTCATTGGCCTCAGGCTTATGATTACTGGTGAAAAATAAATATAAAACATTTACATTCAATGTGGAAGTTAAATAAGAAGGCAGGGAGAATTCCCTGTAGGTAAACCACCAACAAAATAGATTCTTGTACCATTTACTGAAGGCTGACATTGAAGCTTCAGGGAGCAGAAAGGTGTGAGATATTTAGAGAAAACATAAACCATTTAGAGTTATGATTTGCACTGGGTCAGACATTCAGGAGAAGGGTTGTCAGCAGTATTGGTGAATTCAAAATAGATATTACTATTCATGGCACACATGGAGGCACTGCCTTCTCTCATAAGTTCTTTCTCTAAAAATCTGTGAAGAGTAAGTGTGTGTGCAGAAATATTACTCTGAGGGTTTTCCTTCATCTCACTATATTGCCTAACAAATTATAGGAAAATTTAGTGTAAACAATGGTCCCAGTGAAAGCTGTTTCTTTTTTGGTCTTCGTATGCATAAGAATTAGATTTCCTTAGATTTTTATTCCAGGTGTATTATATTCTACTCTTATGCTCATTTTTCCTTGCTTGCAGCTTACATATTACCATTTCAACCTTACAGCCTTCCATGGTATGTCTCGCAGTCTCCCATCTCTGGGAATGAGCTCTGTCAGCGCCCTCTACTCAAAATACCTTTCTACAAACTGCCTCTCCCAAAGTCCTCCCAGCTTTCAAAAACCAGCTGAAATTCCACGTTTTCCAGAAATCTTCCCGAAATCCTTCTTACCTAGTATTTTCTAGACTCTTGATCTCACCTGAAACTGCTGCATCAGGCTGTATTGCTATTTTTAGCAAAAGCTTCCAGTGATTTTGATAACCAGAAAAATCCAGAAAACAGTTATCTTGTCAAAATCCATTGTCTTGTTTTTACATGTGTTTGTACATAGTGTTTTATAATTTTATGATGTTATATGCAATAATACATTTACAGAACTGTCTCTCCTAAACTGTGACAATTATTAGCATGTTGGATTTGCCTGTTATTTACATGTCTAAGACCTACAAATTTGGGGAGTATACTAGGCATATATTATTATACTAATTCATATGCTAATTGTTCAAAGTGGTAGTATATGCCAGTGATTTTATTGCTTAAATAGTACATATACATTTTTTTAAAGTAAATATGAATTAAGTTTCTAGTATTTCAAGACACTGTTAAAAATTGGGGGCAAGAAATATTAATAAGATGTACTCTCTAACTTGAATACACTGAGTCTAGAAAAGCTAAAATGTGCTGCTGTATAAATTATGATTTTTTCATATTACATAAAACAGAAGTATAGACAAGATATTAGAGTTGAGCAGATAGAAGTTGACTTCATAGAGAAGCAACTTTGGCAGACAAATTGAGGTTAATTCTAGGGAATAATATGGGTAGTGGCATCCATCTGCAAAATGCAGACATGTGAAACAACGGGATGCTTTCAGTGATTACCTATTTTAATGACACTATATTTTATGGGAAAATTAAAAGATAGTCCATATTTCTGTCTCATTGGAAGATGAAGCACTGTTTTTCAAAGCCAAGTTTAAATACTACTGTCAAAGTAAAAATTGCACTGGACACATTTAAGCAGACGAGGAGATTTTATTCAAGAATATTGTAGTAGAGAGTAGTAGTGAATCAATTTATTAGAAAGATAGTAGAGAAGTTATGGGTGAGGTTGATCAACGGGATGTATCTAGAATTTCAAGATATAGTGGCATGATCTTGGCTCACTGCAGCCACTGTCTCCTGGGTTTAAGTGATTCTCCTGCCTCAGCCTCCTCCAGTAGCTGGGATTACAGGTGCCTGCCACCACACCTAGCTAACTTTTTGTATTTTTAGTGGAGACGTGGTTTCACCATGTTAGCCAGGCTGGTCTCGAACTCCTGACTTCAAATGATCCACCTGCCTCGGCCTCCCAAAGTACTGGGATTACAGACGTGAGCCACAGCACCTGGACTAATTTGGTAAATGATTTTTTCTCTGTGATTAGCCCATCCTTGTTTGCTAATTGGCTCCCATCAAAGATAGTCTCCTATCCTCCCACAGAGATCAGGATGTAGGGGCACCATCTTCTGTGATGATTACATTTCAAGGGTATGCCTCCCAGGTTCTTGAGAACTATATTCCTGGGTTGTAAGACTTGTAAGAGTCTTTTCAAAACATTTACATCTCAAGGGGCCAGAAAAAGACTTTTAAATTACAAGATTTCAAAAGCCAGTGCTCTAAGAAACGGAGCTTAGGGTGCTAGAATCAGAAGGAAGCCTATCTAAAATTTATGATCTCTAAGATGTAAGCAATAATACTTTTGCTAAAATTTATAGCTTTTGCTAAAATATTACAGAACTGTCTCTCTTGAACTGTGGTAATTATTAGCATAATGGATTTGCTTCTTATTTACATGCCCAAGACCTATAAATTTTGGGAGAATAATAGGTGTATATGTTCATACCAATCCATATGTTAATGATAAAAAGTAGTAATACATGCTAGTGATTTTATTTACATCTCAAAGGCCAGAGAAAGACTTTATGATTACAAGATTCCTAAAGCCAATGCTCTAAGAAGGCGGGGGTCAGGATCCTAGAGTCAAGAAGACTATCTAAAATTTAGTCAAGCTGAGAGGAACACTAAGGCCATTTGGTACCACCTATGATAATTTATCTATGATCTAGGTCCCAGCTACAAGCTATTCCCATTCTCATTCTATGGCCAGGCATTCATGCATAGTCCTGTATTTTCTATGTATTCTTGTACTGACCTGAAAGAATGAACAGGAGTTTGATAAACAGTAAAAGGAATGAGGAACATTCTAGGTAAATGCAGCAACATGAGTGTGTTAGTCTGTTTGTGTTGCTGTAAAAGAATACCTGAGGCCGGATAATTTTTAAAGAAAAGAGGCTTATTTTGGTTCATCGTTCGACAGACTGTGCGAGAAGCATGGCATCAACATCTGCTTCTAATGAGGCCTCAGCAAGATTCTAATTATGACAGAAGGCCAATGAGGAGAAGATGTATCGCACAGTGAGAGCAACAGCAAGAAGTGCTAGGCTCCTTTGAATAACCAGTTCTCACATGTAATTACCATGGGGAAGACACCAAGCCCTTCAAGAGAGATCCATCCCCATGACCCAGACATTTCTGACCAGGCCTGCTCCTCCAACACTGGGGGTCACATTTCAACATGAGATTCAGAGGGGACAATTATCCAAACTATATCAATAAACAAATGAGTAGAGAAAAATGAAAGCACAATGTTTAGAGTGTCAGAGGTCATGTATTTCCATTTCTTTTCTTACTGTCTATTCAACGGAAACAAAAATATTTTGCATAATTTCTCAACTTGAATATGCAGCAAAACTTATTCTAAAATTCTAGGAATATGGCTGAAAATGTGCTTGTGGTCTAATAATTATTATATATTTGTCTAGCTACTATCTATTGACTGCAATTTACTACCTGCTATGCTACACGTTTGACTTTCTTTTTTGTAATGCTCACAACTCTTCAAAATAAAATATATTGGACAGGCACAGTGGCTTATATCTGAAATCCCAGCACTTTGGGAGGCCAAGGCTGGCGAAACACCTGAGGTCAGGAGTTCAAGACCAGCCTGGTCATCATGGTGAAACCCCATCTCTACCAAAAATACAAAAAATAGTAGGGCATGGTGGTGCACACCTGGAGTCCCAGCTAATTGGGAGGCTGAGGCAGGACAATAGCTTGAACTTGGGAGGTGGAATTTGCAGTAAGCCGAGATCATGCCACCGCACTTGAGCCTGGGTGGCAGAGCAAAACTCCATGTCAAATAAATAAATAAATACATACATACATAAAAAATTAAGTCAGCTTACTAAAGGAGACACCTTTTGCTCAGTGAAGTTCAGTGGCTGTGTAAAGCTACAGAGTTAGTAAGCGGCAGTATATATTGAAGCCTTGCTCCAACCTGTCTTCAAAGCTGGAACCCACTTCCTTTATATCACTCTGATTCTCCATAGTCTGTTTGCATTATGTTATGTTGTTTTGTTGTGGTGTTTTATATTATATTCTTTCTTTTCAAATAATCCAATGGGATTCTTTAGAGTTTAATATCTCTGAAGTTGCAAAGAAAGATTAAGAGACTCAAGCCTTCTCAAAGCTAAAATGATGCCTGAGATCACAACACTGGTTACTTCTTACTCCTAGGGAATCCCCATAATTAGTATTGCTTTTCAGACTCTACTCCTGGGAATAAATTGCATGATTAGAACCCAATCAAATACTATTACATTTGTGACCAAAATGTTGAAAATCTAACTTTCAGACAAACAGATCGTTTGAAAATGGAACAACTCTTAAATTACAAGGACTAGGAATAAAATCTGAAATAGTTAAACTACAGCTTGGGCTCTGCGGAGGGGAATTTTTCTGCAGCCATTTCCTCTACCCTCTGATCCTTCCTGAATCATCCTCCTTTTGTCTGCCAAAGACACCAAGTTGATTACTTTTTGTGTCTCCCTTTTCAAACATATTGCTGAAGCCTAGAGTAATTGTGCATTCAGCATTGGTATGAAAACCCACGATCACGTTAAAGTAATTGTAGCTTTTCATTCCCTGGCAAACAAGCTTTAAAGAAACAAGAGAAAATTTCATGTCAGCTCTAAACAGCTTTCCTCTTTGTCCTTAAAACATTTATCAATGTTTAATTTTTGAAGAGCCACATAGTCATGAAAGGTGGTGGCAATCATGGCAAGAGAAATAGCCTCAGGAGAAACAAAACAAATAAATGTCAAGAAAGTGACCGTAACACTGACAGCAAATGAGCTTCCACAAGTTTAATTACCAGGAAATGCATGACCCTGTTGTTACTAACAAGACTGAAATCAACTACCCTGAAGTTTCCATGGTAGGGACTGGAACTAATTATTTGGTCAAGCGTCTTTGATAATGGACTCTGGGATATCTGCCATTGACTTCCTACCTTGGAATTGCCTCTTTATCTGAGAGCAGTCTTTTAACCAGAGAATTTGGAAAATATAGACAATCTCCCAAAGTAGTTCCCAAATATTAATTTAAAGTTATAAAAAGGATAAAGAAACCATTTATTCTATTCCAAGAGAAGTGTGATCTCAGATTCTGTGAATTTTTTCAGACTCAATCAATCAGTAGCCCTTAGTAGGCCCTCAAATATAGTTGAATATATGAGTGAAAAAAAAAATATGCCAAAGGGGATTCACTTTATTTTCATATGGTAGTGTGAAAGGAAAATAAATCTTGGGGCCCCCAAATCACTAAGCTAAAGGGAAAAATCAAGCTGGGAACTGCTTATGGCAAACCTGTCTCCCAGTCAATTCAAAGTCATCTCTCTGCTCACTGAGATGAATACAGGACTGATTGCCTCCTTTGGAAAGGCTAATCAGAAACTCCAAAAAATGCAACTGTTTGTCTCTCGCCTACCTGTGACCTGGAAGCCGCCTCCCTGCTTGAGTTGACCCGCCTTTCAGGATGGAACCAATGTACATCTTACATCTATTGATTGATGTCTCATGTCTCCCTAAAATGTATAACCGAACTGTGCTCTGACCACCTTGGGCACATGTCATCAGGACCTCCTGAGGCTGTGTCATGGGCGTGTGTCCTCAACCTTGGCACAATAAACTTTCTAAATTAGCTGTGACAGTCTCAAATATTCAGGGTTCACAGTAACTTTCAATAAAGTTTTTCTTTATTGAAAAAAATTATTGTCATACATAATAATGGATTCTAAATGTTCAAGACTAAATATAAAAAGTATGGTTAGACAAAAGATTCTTGAATGTCGAAGTTATTGTTTCCTTTACCTATTTATGTATTTATTCATTTATAAGTATTTATTAAGTGAATTTCAGAGGTTAACAACTATAGAATTTGTCCTTAAGGGATATCAAGGTGTTGTGATCATCAATTTTATGTATCAACTTGACTGGGCTAAGAAATGCCCAGATATCTAGTGAAACATTATTTCTGAGTGTGTCTGTGAGGGTATTTCCAGAAGAGATTACTGTTTAAATCAGCAGGCAAAGTAAAGAAAATCACTGTCACCAGTATGGCAGAGCATCATCCAATTAATTGAGGGACGAAATATAACAAAAAGGTGGTATAAAGGTAAACTGAGGCTGAAGCCGAACTGGGAACGAAGACACAAGGCAGTGAGAATAGCTTTTATTAGGGCTTGCAGGCGAGGTTCCTCGGTCCAAAGGTGCGGATCAAGGAAGTTGCGCTGAGGGAGGAGGGTGGGGGCGTCTTATAGCCTGAGAGGTAGGGAAGCTGGTTGTGCAAACAGGGCCTGGGGGGTTTTGAAACTACTAGGGCAGGAGTTGAGTAAGGGTCACGAGGAAGGAGTCTTTGGAAACTGTTAACTGAAACTGCTGTTTACGAACTTGTGGAATGCAGGTGAGCTGCAGGTCATGGGGGAGTGTGGTTGCCTCTGACATCTGTAAGTCTGAGGGTGTGTACAAGGGTGAAGGGAGTCTTGAACAAAGGGCCTGCTATGCCGGGTGGCGCCACCATGTCAGGTCTAGATCCCTGCCTAACAGGTGAAGGAAGGGCAAGTTTATTCTCTCTCTTTGAGTTGGAAGATCTATCTTCTCCTGGTTCTTGGGCCTTTCAACTAGAACTGGGACTTACATCATTGGCTTTCCTGCTTCTCAGGCCTTTGGGCTTGAATTAGAACTATACCAGTGGCTTCCCTGGGTCTCCAACTTGCAGAAGGCAGATCAGCCTATATATGATTTATTATGTTACATATGTGATTTATTATGAGGCATTGGTTAACACTGTGAGCTTATACACATGTATGTACATATCTATAGATGTATACATATATCCTCACCCTTGAAAACCTAAAATTATTTCTCCATGCCAACCTAACAGTTTATTCCACCCATAACATCAAAGACATGCTAGCTCCCCGCAGTGTACTAATTCTCATCTCTGCCCCACGGTTCCTCCAACTGTGTGCTCTATGCATAGAAATCCCCCACATCATCATGCTAACCAGCTCCCATCTAAACCTGGCCACACTCTTACCTGAAGTTACAACTGCCCAAAACCCTACACATTTTTCAAACCTTTCTTATACCTTTTCCAAACCTAACAGACCAACCCCTTTCAGATGCCTCCTTTACTCGGTTTGTAGATGGCAGATCCTTCCTACGTCAAGGGCACTGGCATGCTGGCTATGCTATAGTGTCACCGACTCCCAGCACACTATTGAAGCCAATCCGCTCCTCCTAGGCACCACCTCCCAGAAAGCTGAACTCATCGCCCTCACTCGAGCTTTCACTCTAGCAGCCAGACAACAGATCAACATACATTCAAATTCTCCTTATGTGTTCCGCATAGTGCACTCACACTCATTCATCTGGAAAGATCGAGGTTTCCTAACTGCAGAAAACACTCCTGTCATAAATGGCTCTCCCATCAGCAACCTCCTTCAAACTGCCAGGCTACTGCAGAAAGTTGCCATCATTCATCGCAGAGGCCACCAAACCCCAGACAATCCTATATTGGCTTGAAATGCTTTAGCATTTCAAGTAGCCAAGCAAGTAACCCTACAACCCATGCAAGGCCAGTTTCTGTCCCTGTCGTTGTTCTCTCCTCTTTACTCCTCAGAAGAAAAGGAGGACTTTCAGGCCCAGAACCTTCCAAAGCAAGGACCATGGTACGTCAAGGAAGGGTGCTTTGTTCTTCCTCACTCTCAAAGCCTTCCCCACCTCCAAAGCCCCCACAACTCTTTCCATGTTGGTTACAAACCTCTCTTGCAACTTCTCCACCCTATTCTCACTTGTGTTCCAGAAATTACCCAGTCCTGCTCTATCTGCCACTCAGGGTCACCCCAGCACTGCCTCCAGTCGCTGCCTTTTCCTACCCACCAAGTCGGAGGCCAGGTACTCGGGCAAGATTGGCAAGTAGACTTCACTCACTGTCCAATAAACGACTCCACTATCTTCTAGTCTCTGTCTGTACTTTCTCCAGGTAAGTGGAAGCGTTCCCAAAAACTTCAGAAGGTGCAAATGTTGTCACACAAACTCTCATCATGCATATAATTCCCCATTTCAGACTCCCAACATCCATCCAGTCCAATAACAGGCCTGCCTTCATCAGCCAAATTACCCAAGGCCTCTCTACATCCTTAAAAATAAAGTAAGATCTCCACACATCCTACAGGCCTCAATCTTCAGGCAAAGTTGAAAAAATTAACTCTGTCCTTAAAACCCAACTCACCAACCTGGCTCTATAAACCCATCAGTTGTGGACAAATAATCTCCCTTTTGCCCTTATAAGACTCCACGCAACACCAAAGGCCCCCTCTTTTTTTTTTTTTTTTTTTTTTTTTTTGAGACGGAGTCTTGCTCTGTTGCCCAGGCTGGAGTGCAGTGGCGCAATCTCGGCTCACTGCAAGCTCCGCCTCCCGGGTTCACGCCATTCTCCTGCCTCAGCCTCCCGAGTAGCTGGGACTACAGGCGCCCGCCGCTGCACCCGGCTAATTTTTTCTATTTTTAGTAGAGACGGGGTTTCACCATGGTCTCGATCTCCTGACCTTGTGATCCACCCGCCTCGGCCTCCCAAAGTGCTGGGATTACAGGCGTGAGCCACCGCGCCCGGCCCGGCACCCTCTTTTTACAGTCCCTTTGAAATCATGTATGGCCGAAATTTTGTCTTCGGGCCTCCACCCTTACCAGACTCTGAGCCACTCAGCAATTACCTCCCCTCCTTAATCCAGACACGGTCTTTCATTTGTGAAGTTGCAAATGAAGCTGTGCTTCTCCCTGTTGACACCTCCTTGTCCTTTCAACATAACTGTCTTGCAGCCATAGACGTGTTTCCAGACAATCCAGATGATACTTCTGCTACAATGACATGGTAGATACCAACCCATCTCTCAAGAATACCCCAAAAATGAAAGTTTTTCTTTTTCCAAGGTGCCCACACCACCCCCATGTCACTCCTGAAGTAGTTATTGAGAAAGTCGTCCCTTTTACCTTTTTTCTATAACCAAATAGACAGGAATGTAAGATCCTCTCCGGGGCCTAAAAGTTTAAGGAGATGACTAACTCCTCCTTCGCAGGTCCAGTCCCAAGACGCAAGGCCAATTGGCGCCAGCAGTGTGCGTCAGCAAGAGAGCAGAAGCAGGAAGAAAGCCAGCCGGAAGACGTGCACCCCTGAAGATCAAGAAACAGGCCATCCGGGTACAACTTAGCAGTTACGTCAGACTAGGACACTTCCTGTTCACAGGAGACTATAAAATCTTTGTCCCGTCCTCACTTAGGGCTGACACCATCTTAGGCCTCAGCCCGCCTGCACCCAGGCACTTATTAAAAGAGCATATTGCTCCACACCACCTCGTGTTGTCTGTTGGCATGCTCTCAGGATCCAAAGTGATACAAGAACCTTACAGTGTGTATATACATATGTATGCATATGCATATGTGTGTGTGTATATGTATACATCTGTGGTGTGTGTGTGTATACATACAAAACCAAAAACCTCCATGTGACCTTGGGGAAACCTCCCCTGCTTCTATATAGCCTATAGCCATCATTATGAGAACAACGGAAGAGGGGCCTCCAGGGCTCTGTGTCCTCATGGGCAATCTCTACTCTGCCTCCTCATTCATACTCAGAGTCACAAGTACCAGAGTCCAATGACGGAGTCTATTGCCATGGAAGCCATTTGGCAGCATAAACTCAACAAGCCTAGTTCACTCTGCATCCCTTGGATTCTCGCTCCCATGTGGTTCTGGGTGTTTTTAAAGTGACCAGTCTTCCATTTATCACAAACCTCCTAAACATTTCCACTCTGCTTTTTGGGCACCAGTACATTATCTGACATCTCAACATCATTCCTTGTGTTTTGTTGCCCTTCTTGCTCTAACTGAGACCTGGCTCACCGTGGACATTGCCACTTATCCTGAAATTTCCTCGAAACCATGATTATTTACTTGTCCACACCCTTCATGCAACTCAAGGAGTTTCCCTTTTTACTGCTGTTGCCAAAGCTTCAATTCAACCCCCTCCTTTGATTTAACCTCATTGGAACTCATGGAAGCAGGCAGTACCACACTAATACTTTAGTATGAATCACCTTACAAACCCCAAAGTTCTTATTTATAAGAGGTTGTAGTACCTGACTCATTGTTATTCTCACTACTATTCTAACTATTTTTTTTATTATTGTACTTTAAGTTCTAGGGTACATGTGCACAACATGCAGGTTTGTTACATATGTATACATGTGCCATGTTGGTGTGCTGCACCCATTAACTCGCCATTTACATTAGGTATATCTCCTAATGCTATCCCTCCCCCTTCCCCCCTCCCCACATGTGTGATGCTCCCCTTCCTGTGTCCGAGTGATCTCATTGTTCAACTCCCACCTATGAGTGAGAACATGCGGTGTTTGATTTTGTGTTCTTGCGATAGTTTGCTGAGAATGATGGTTTCCAGCTGCATCCATGTCCCTACAAAGGAGATGAACTCATCCTTTTTTATGGCTGCGTAGTATTCCATGGCGTATATGTCCCACATTTTCTTAATCCAGTCTGTCACTGACGGACATTTGGATTGATTCCAAGTCTTTGCTATTGTGAATAGTGCTGCAATAAACATACGTGTGCATGTGTCTTTATAGCAGCATGATTTATAATCCTTTGGGTATATACGCGGTAATGGGATGGCTAGGTCAAATGGTATTTCTAGTTCTAGATCCTTGAGGAATCGTCACACTGTTTTCCACGTGGTTGAACTAGTTTACAGTTCCACCAACAGTGTAAAAGTGTTCCTATTTCTCCACATCCTCTCTAGCACCTGTTGTTTCCTGATTTATTCTAACTATTTTAATTTCTGGTCAGTGTAATACCCACACAGATTGTATTTCCAATAATTAAATTAGATTTATTAAGGTATAATTCACACACATGAGTGTACAGCTCGTAAATTTTGACAAATGCAGTCAGTCCTGCCCACCACCACAATCAAGATATTAAAAATGTGCATCAGCCCAGAAGATCCATTTTTCTCCTATGTGGTGAAGCCCTCCATTAACCTTTAGGCTCTGGTAACCACTGATCTTTTTTATTTTTTCTATCCTTGTGACTTTTTTCTTTTCCAGATTGTCGTATAAAGAAATCATGTATAATATAAATGTTGGCTTTTTTCACCTAGTATAATGTATTTGAGATTTTTCCATGCTGTTCTGTGTAACAATATGTCATCTTCTATTACTTGGAAGCATTCCATTGTATGGATGTACCACTGTTTGTTTACCCATTGACAAACTGAAAGATATTTGAAGTTTTACAACTTTGATTGTGTTTTTGTGTGAATCTAAGTATTCATTTCTCTAGTACAAATATCTATAAGTAGAAGCACTAGATCGTATGGTAAATGTATGTTTACATTTGTAAGAAAATGCCAAACTCTTTTCCAAATTAGCCGTATCATTTTGTATTCCTACCAGCAATGTATGTGAATGCCATTCACTCTGCACCTTCTCCAGCAATAGGTACATTCAGGTTTTTTGTTTTTCAGTCTTTCTTATAGGCATGCAATTTTATTTTACTGCAAATTTACCCTTGACTAATGATGTTGACCATTTTTTCATATGCTTATTTGCTACTTTTACATCTCTTTCAGTGAAATGTCTGTTCAAGTCTTTTGTCCACTTTTTAAATAGATCTCTCATTTACTTATTATTGAGTTTTGAATCTTAGTTGTATATTATAGATGCACATGTTTAATCAGATTTTTTTTTTTTTTTTTGAGGCAGAGTCTTGCTCTATCACCCAGGCTGCAGCATGGTGGCGCCATTTTGGTTCACTGAGGCCTCTGCCTCCTGAGTTCAAATGATTCTCCTGCCTCAGCCTCCTGAGTAACTGGGATTACAAGGTGAGTAACGCCATGCCCGGCTAAATTTATTTTTTTGTATTTTTGGTAGAGACAAAGTTTTACTCTGTTAACCAGGCTGGTCTCGAACTCCTGGCCTCAAGTGATCCACCTGCCTCAGTCTCCCAAAGTGCTGGGATTACAGGCATCAGCCACCTTACCTGGCTTTCAGATAATGCACTTTTTAATATCTAGAAGTTCAATTTGGATCTTCTTTATATGTTTCATTAACTTCCAAAACATGTTTATACTTTTCTCCAGATCCTTAGACATATAGAATATATTCATAGCAGCTGTTGTAACATCTATGAATTATATGATTTATGTGATTTTTTTTGGTCTGACAATATTGATTGCTTTTTATCCTAATAATGGCCCCATTTTACTTGTTCCTCTGATAATTTTGTATTGGATTTCAGACATTGTGAATTTATCATATTTGAATATTAATTATCTATTTTGTTTCTAATTTATTTAAATAATTTTGAACTTCAGTGACAGTATATAACTCCTATATCAAGGAAAACAACCTAAAATAATACTCTAGAACTCTCTACAATATTTGCATACTAGTTATAATCTGATTTCCAAGTTTTTCATTTTCTATCACCTCTTATTCTAACTTATTTTTTACTGACACCCAATTCTAACAATGTATTTGTCCCCCAGAAATCTACATTTCATTGATCCTGCCCCATCATTATTGCTTCTTACACTATTCATGACCTTACATCGATGTTTATTTCCATTTAGAGTCCATCACTGTTACAGTTCATTTAAATCAAATTTCCACATACTACCCTCTCTTCCCTCACCAAATGAATCTCTTATCCTAGTGAAATGAACGTTGTGGCATTATCCTGTTTCAGCAGTCCCATACCAAAGCATGATTGGAGAAAAGTGAAGCAAGCTATGTTTTTATGGTAACTCTGTAGTTCAAAGATACCCAATCTCAAAATTACTATTGCTACTGCTGTCAATTCTTCATTATTTCATCAGTCTATTCAATCTTTTGATCTCCAGGATAGTTACCTTATGATTCATCCTCTCTCCTAAAATTTCCAAAACCTTACTTATTGCTTTTATTTTCACTCTTATCTAATATGCTTCTACCTATCATATTGAGAAAACAGAAACAATTATAAGACAACATCCACATGCTTTCACTACCACATTGATTTATCTACTTTCTTTCCTTCTCCAATGCTGGAGTGACTCAGCCTCAGACCTCAATTCTCTACCATACTTACTCCTAGGAGATTTCTTTCATTCATTTGAACTGAAATACTGTTTATATGCTGAGAAATCTCAAATTTTCAGCATATATATACATAGTCCACATTTTACTCCCAACTGTAAACTCATAGTCCAACTGCCATCTAAAGATCTCCAGTTTATATGTTCCCCAAAACTCTAAACTTATTAATAAAATTACTTATTTGACCTTATTACGGAATCAACTTCAAGACATCTCTACTTAACATATTAAAAAATATATCTTGCTTTTCCTACTTCAATCTGCTCGTTCAGTCTTCTCTATCTCAGTTAATTACAGAACTAATCACCCATTTTTGGCTTCTTCTTTCCACTCACTGCTAATCTATCAAAAAATCCTGTTGGATCTACCATTGAAATTAATCTGAATATATTCAATATTCTCACTTCCTCCCCTGTCACCATCCTGACTGCACTGTTATTTCTTACTTAAATTCACTAGCTGTTTAACCTCCCTACTGGTCTCTCTTGCCATCCTGTCCTCTAGTGTATGTTCAACACAACAGCCAAAGTAGGAACCCTATTAAATCTTAAATCAGATTATGCTACTTTTCTTCTGAAAATTCTCCTATGTTTTCTCATCTCGGCCAACACTTTCATAGCCGTCCACAAAGCCCCTCATGATCTGATGCCTGTGATTCTCCTCCACCCAATTTCCATGACTCACTCTCTCAATCACTATATTCCAGTCACGGTGGCCTCCTCACTGCTTTTCAAACACACTTAGCATGCTTTCTCCTTAGTGTCTTTACACACTATGGTATTGGTTTTGTATTTTCTGGGCTTACGTCCTCCTTTACGTTAAGTCTCTAATCAAACACAGCCTACTTTCTGAGGCCTTTGCTAACTATTCTGTATGATACAATGACCCATCCCTCTTACTCTCTACTCCCCTTTGCCTGACTCCGTTTTATATTCCTCTTGGAATTTTATCACAATGTATATACACAAATGCATCTATAAACATATATATATATATATAATCACTATATATATATAAATGCATCTTTAAACATATAATTATAGGTTTGTGGTATATCCCCTATGTGTTATATGCTATGATTATATCTGAAGTATCAAAATCTAAAAGGAAATTAAAACATGAAATAGTGTATTCACTCTATAAATATTAAATAGTTATTCTTGGAAGAATGAGTAAACAAATTTGTTGTCTCTGAGTCAGAGCTTAGCAGTGAAGGGGGACATTATATTTTCATAAACTTCTACACAAACATTTTAATGATTGCAATTTTTTTGGGGGGATGGAGTCTCACTCTGTCACCCAGACTGGGGTGCAGTGGAACCTCTGCCTCCCGGGTTCAAGTGATTCCCCTGCCTCAGCCTCCTGAGTAGCTGGAATTACAGACATCTGACACCATACCCAGTTAATTTTTATATTTTTAGTAGAGATGGGGTTTCATCATGTTGGCCAGGCTGGTCTCGAACTGCTGACCTCAAATGATCCTCCCACTTAAGCCTCCCAAAGTGCTGGGATTACAGGTGTGAGCCACCACACCTGGCCTAATGATTGCAATTTGTTGCTATACATTAGTACTGAAAATGAAATATATATATATATAAAATTCAAATATCAGTTAAGGTTATATTTAATAAAATGTCTTAAGTGTAAATAATAGAATTTTCCAAAATAATTTGTAGAAGCAATTTTTATGCTTATGTCTATAATCTTATGGTGAATGCTTAAAACTTTTTGTCTCTGCTATTGATTGACATAACCTCTAGCTTAAGCAACCAAACTTGAGGAGTAAGCTTTTTGCCACAACAGTAGTTCTTTTGCTCTTTTCACTCACCATTGTAGATCTCCAGCTCCTTCTCATTCTGCTCTAGTAGTCTCAGAGTCCTTTTGTATGTGGCATTTTCTCAGGTGGCCTTCCCTGCCAGCACTCAGGGGCTTGTCCCTCAGTCCTGGATTAAGAGACAAACATATAAATAGCAAAAAATGAAAAAATAAAAGTTTGATAGCTGATGCAGCTAGCAGCGCATAGTAAATACACGCTATGAGTCACATCCTAATGTAGACAAATATATCCTTTTGGTACTTGAGGCACAGACAGGGAAAGAGATAAGGTAGAGCAGGGAAAAAGAAGCTGGCAAATGCCATGAAATAGTTAAAAGTCTTCCCAGCTCTGCAATTCAGACTTTGAGAAATCCTCCAGCTGCATCCAAAATGAAGTGCCATTTTGTGATGTCATTCGGTTTCCAAGTTAGATCAACTGCTGAGAGGGAAGAGGTCAATGACAGCAGGACGTTTCAGGTGAAAAGGAGAAAGGGTGAAATACTCATCTCAAAGCAAGAGAAGAGAGTAAGATTATGAAAGTAGGGAAATATGTATTCTGGGCAGCTCAGAGAGCTATTAGAAGTATGAAATCATAAAATTAAACCAAATTCAATCTTCCAGGCTATGTGATTTTCTCCAGTGTGGTTCTGCCATTCTGTTACAAGCACACAGAGGTTCATTTTATCTAGAAATATTTTCTTGTGTGTGAAGAAAGAAGAAAGGGGCAAGTGGATTGAAGTAGCACATGTGAAAGTATTCTGAGTGATAAACCCTGAGGTTCAAACAGAACAAGAAGGTAAGTAAAGGCAGAAGTGAGAAAACCAAGGTACTTATGGATAGGTCCAAGTACCGATAGAGCGACTGTAGCAAGGAAAATGAAAGGATTATTATCATTACATATTTTTAGTATGGTCTGCTTGTGAAAATGGTACCCTTTTGAGTAGTTACAATAATCAAAATACTATTGTATGGAATATAAAAGAAGAAAAGTACCCAGTTCCCCTTGATAGCAAAGCAATGCTAGAGTCTTGCTATTTTCTGAATGGGTTGACAGCACCTTAATCCATTTCATTCGGCCGCTGGCCTCGAATCCTGTGGAGCTAATGGACCAATCTTTCCTCTCGATACTTAATGTTGGCTTGACATCACCTCAGCTACCACTGGGGCCAGACAGCTCCTGTGACCTATTATACACAAAATCTCAGCACAGTATACAGTTGGGAAGAAAGCACTCCAATTTCCAAGCAACAATTATATGTTGAACTTAATGTCAGGAATAGATATGTCACAGGAATAGATAATATCACAGGAATAGATAATGTCAGACATATATATATAGATATGAATTATATATATTCATTGTGTGAATATATTTATTCAAACTAAGCAGATATTATATATCTGTATATATTATACAGTAACTTACACACAGTAGGCATTCAAAAATATTTTATAGATAACACAATGAAGGGATGTAATTTTATTTACCAATAGTGAAGGATTGTTATTTGTTGCTTTCTCACTAGGGTACACATGGGACTCAATGTTCATAACCGTTTTTCTTTTCAAAAAGAGATAATATTATAAAAACATAGTAGCTGCTGTCACCTTTGTGTTCCATTTCTCTACCGTTAAATTAGAAGTACAGTTTGGATCTCTGCAGGTTATAATGAATACAAAATCCATTCTGATTAATAGCTCAGTGATATAATATTTAAACTCACTACTAGATACTCTCAAGCTTAGAAATAAAATATCCTAACGGAATAGGTGGTACTACATAATCCTCATCCTGGGATTCATTACATCTACCTCTCAGAGAGGACAGCTGGTGGATAGAAAATGGAGGTATTTCAACAGCAGGTTTGTCAGCTCATAAGCCAGCATTATTTACTTTAAAACATGCACTAAGAACACAGCCACCGAGAATTGTCAATGAATAGTTCATTGGTATGCAAAAGAGATTGTCAACAATTTGCTAATATTTTAATGAAAGACTATACTGCAAATAATTATAGGGACAGACTCATCCAAGAATATTTTATCTTTAGGTTTCAAAGTTGGCATTCAATAATGAGACTTGCCTGGAGACTGGAGAAAAAAAGATTAAAGAAGACAAGAGAGATTAGCATGTTTGCTGGATGTGAAAAAAGTAGGGGGTATGTGAATATTTTTATGAAGAATGAGGGAAATGCATTATATATTGATTTTAGTACTACTATGGTGAAAGAAACTAATAGTTAAAAAAATAAATTTAGATCATACAAGCTATGACTATCTTTTTTGTGTAAAGGTAAAGAAACAGTGTTATCACTTTACTAAAAACTCAGTTCTGAGTTTGGCCATAATGTATGTTCTTGTGTCTATATCGCTGGTTTCCAGAGTGTGTTCCAAGCAACATTTATATCGAAAGAGGAAATGATCAACATATTGAAGAATCTGCATATCTTAATCCTCACTGAGTATTTAGAATGCATCAAAAAGGCTCTAAGATTTTCTTCAGTAAACATATCAATTAACTAAACACACCAATCCTCATCTTAGTTGACAGTATGTTTACATATCTGTCTATTTATTCACCTATTTATTTATTTATTTTTTAACACCATTCTACATTGTGGAAACGGTCCTGTCTGTAACACATTACGAATAAAACTGGAGTGGCTAAAGGTGTGATTGTCCCTTGAAACAGAAGGTGACAGCTTCCAGGCCACATCACTCCCTTTAAAATTGAACCCTATGGGCATACTGAAATGTGAAATGAAAATGTTTGGCTGGTGAATCCTAGCAAACTTTATTAGTTATTTGGACTACCACATGCCATTGGAGTAAGATCACTGCCTGATCTTATGCAGAGTCAATTTCACAAAGAAGTTTTAGAATCTAAATATAACAATTTAAAAACCTTCCCACTAATCATGTTTTCACCCCTCCTGATGTGGCCACTAAGCCACGCCCATCCGTATGCCTATGATGGAGTAAGATTATGGCGACATGAACAGGAGGGCAAAGAGGATCTGGGGAAGAAGCTCACTGTGGCAACCTTTGACCTGGGAGGTTTCACTGTGTCCTTTTATAAACCAAGCAAGCCTTGTTGAGTTTTTGTGTTGCTCTCTGATGAACTTCAAATACTTACTGTTTTCCCTTAGAGTTTGTATTCAAGATGGGGGTGAGAAAAAGAACAGTTGATCCTTGAACAATACAGGCTAGAAGTAGGGGAGTCTACTTATAAGTAAATTTCTTTTCAATAAATATAATTGGCCCTCTGTATAAGTAGGTTCTGCATCCACAACCAAAGGTAAAAACCAAATTCAGAACTGGCAGGATGTGAAACCCACCTCCACAGAGGACCAGCATTTCCTAGCTGCAGGGCCCACAGGGCGGCCTGCTAGAATTGAGTAGGCATGGATTTCGGTAGCTGCAGGTGGTCCTGGAACCAATCCCCTATGAATTGGGGCCGTTCCAGCTACTTTTCCCTACAACGTATCCTTTTTTAGTGCTGGTTATAATTGGATCTAAGTCCAGAGGCCTATTTGATGAACACAGGGACTTTTATTCAGTGGGCAGTGAAAAAAACAAAAAAACAAACAAACAAAAAAAAACAATAAATAAGAAAAGAAAGGCAGGTAGCCAGATTTGGGATTTGACATTTGGCATATGTTACCTTGTTTCTGGCTCTCCCACACTGGGATAATAGAAGGTCCTATAATGAGGATAATGTTTTGCAAAAATTAAACCCATTCACTTTAATTTACCCCCAAGGTAGGCTCCTGGGCAGTCCTCCCCTTCCTGGGCCAAACCCTGAAATTCATTGCTCTTGGGAAGGAGAAGGTGATGGTATTTCCTAGAACACAGAGGCCACCAAGAAGTCTTGAGTTCTGAAACTGAGTTTCTTTAGTGACTAGCTGTTTTGTAACAATAACAAAAAAAAAAAAAACTAGTCCTGTTAGGATAGAAAAGGTTTTTCCAAGGCTCTCCATACTGCAGATTGTGATTCATTAGTATGTGTCAGAAAATCAATTGAGTGGTATTAAGACAAGTTTTGTGTGTTGTTTTTGGTGGGATTTTTTGTTCAGTTTGTTTTTCCTTAGTTATTGATTAGGACACAACAGAATTAAGTAGACTAGGATGCCAATTGAATGCACCACTCACATCAAGAATACTGTTTTGTGAAACACATTGTACAGGTCACGGTTCTCCAGAGAAATGGAACCAATAGTATATATATATATACACATACATGACAGGCAGGTTATTAAGGTAAAAGATCCACATCAGTATGGAAGCTGAGAAGTCCCACAATATGCTGTCTACATGCTAGAGAAACTAGGGGACTGCTGGTGCAAATCCTGGCATCTGAAGGTTGGAGAACCTGGTGTTCCAATGTCCAAGGGCATGAGAATATGGGTGTCCCAGCTCCAAAGAGAGAAAGAAAAAAAGGAAGGAAGGAAGGAAGGCAGGAAGGAAGGAAGGAAGGAAGGAAGGAAGGAAGGAAGGAAGGAAGG